>NW_023270696.1:1128610-1157848 GCF_011800145.1 Mirounga leonina
GCATCAGGGAAATCCAAATCAAAACCTCAATGAGATACCACCTCACACCAGTCAGAATGGCTCAAATTAACAGGTCAGGAAAGACAGATGTTGGCAGGATTGTGGAGAAAGGGGAACCCTCCTACACCGTTGGTGGGAATGCAAGCTGGTGCAGCCACTCTGGAAAAGAGTTTGGAGGTTCCTCAAAAAGTTGAAAATAGAGCTACCATATGATCCAGCAATTGCACTACTGGGTATTTACCCCAAAGATACAAAAGTAGGGATCCGAAGGGGTACGTGCACCCCGATGTTTATAGCAGCAATGTCCACAATAGCCAAACTGTGGAAAGAGCCAAGATGTCCACCGACAGATGAATGGACAAAGAATATGTGGTATATATATACAATGGAATATTATGCAGCCATCAAAAGGAATGAGATCTTGCCATTTGCAACGACGTGGATGGAACTGGAGGGTATTATGTTGAGTGAAATAAGTCAAACAGAGAAAGACATGTATCATATGATCTCACTGATATGAGGAATTCTTAATTGCAGGAAACAAACTAAGGGTTGCTGGAGTGGGGTGTGGGTTGGGAGGGATGGGGTGACTGGGTGATAGATACTGGGGAGGATATGTGCTCTGGTAAGTGCTGTGAATTGTGGAAGACTGTTGAATCACAGATCTGTACCTCTGAAACAAATAATGCAATATATGTTTAAAAAAAAAAAAGAAGAAGAAGAAGGTAGCGGGAGGGGAAGAATGAAGCGGGGGAAATCGGAGGGGTAGACGAACCATGAGAGATGATGGACTCTGAAAACAAAGGTTCTAGAGTGGAGGGGGGTGGGAGGATGGGTTAGCCTGGTGGTGGGTATTGAGGTACATTCTGCGTCGAGCACTGGGTGTTATGCACAAACAATGAATCATGGAACACTTCATCTAAAACTAATGATGTAATGTATGGGGATTAACATAAGAATTAAAAAAATAAATAAAATAAATAAAATAAAGCACTGTGGTCTGAGAATATGCAGGGAATGATCTCAATCTTTTGGTATCGGTTGAGACTTGATTTGGTACCCAGTATGTGTTCTATTCTGGAGAAAGTTCCATGTGCACTCGAGAAGAATGAGTATTCTGTTGTTTTAGGGTAGAATGTTCTGTAAATATCTATGAGGTCCATCTGGTCCAATGTATCATTCAAAGCTCTTGTTTCCTTGTTGATTTTCTGCTTAGATGATTTGTCAATTGCTGAGAGTGGAGTATTGAGGTCTCCTACAATGAACGTATTCTTATCAATATGACTCTTTATTTTGGTTAACAGTTGGCTTATGTAGATGGCTGCTCCCATGTTGGGGGCATAGATATTTACAATTGTTAGATCTTCTTGTTGGATAGACCTTTTAAGAATGATATATTGTCCTTCTGTTTCTCTAACTACAGACTTTAGTTTAAAATCTAATTTGTTTGATATAAGAATTGCTACCCCAGCTTTCTTTTGAAGTCCACTGGCATGGAAGATGGATCTCCATCCCTTCACTTTTGGTCTGGATGTATCTTTAGGTTCAAAATGAGTCTCTTGTAGACAGCATATGGATGCGTCCTGTCTTTTTATACAATCGGCAACCCTGTGCCATTTTATGGGAGCATTTAGGCCATTCACGTTGAGAGTGATTATTGAAAGATATGAATTAATTGTCATCATATTGCCTGTGAAGATGTTGTTTTTATAGATTGTCCCTGTAAATTTCTGTTGTAGATCACTCTTGGGGTTTTTCTCCTTTTATGGAATCCCGCTTAATATTTCTTGCAGGGCTGGCTTAGTGGTCACATATTCTTTCAACTTCTGCTGGTCGTGGAAGCTCTGCATCTCTCCATCCATTCTAAATGACAGCCTTGCCAGATAAAGTATTCTTGGCTGCATGTTCTTCTCATTTAGTACCCTGAGTATGTCTTGCCAGGCCTTTCTGGCTTGCCAGGTCTCTGTGGATAGGTCTGACGTTATTCTGATGTTCCTCCCTCTGTACATAAGGAATCTCTTCCCCCTAACTGCCCTTAGGATGGTTTCCTTGGTTCTACATTTTGCAAGTTTTAGTATTACATGTCAGAGTGTTGGCCTGTTTTCCTTGATCTTGGGAGGGGTCCTCACTGCCTCTAGGACTCGAATGTTTGTTTCATTCCCCAGATTAGGGAAGTTCTCAGCTATGATTTGCTCAAATACATCTTCCAGTCCTCTCTCTCTCTCCACTCCCTCGGGGATTCCAATTATTCTGACATTGGAACGCTTCATGATGTCACTTATTTCTCTGATTCTATTTGCATGGATTCTGAGTTGTTTTTCCCTGGCCTCCTCTTTTCCCTTTTTATCTATTATATTGTCTTCCAGGTTGCTTATTCGTTCTTTTACCTCACTTACCCTAGCTGTTAGATTATCTAGATTAGATTGGATCTAATTGATAGCATTTTTAAGTTCTGCCAATTTGCCTTTCATTTCTGCCCTTAGATACTCTATGTTGTCATTAATTGATTTCTCCATTCTAGCCATTGTCTTCACAATCGCTAGCCTGAATTCCATCTCTGACATCTTGGTTATATCTGCATCCATTTGTAAATCTGTAGCATAAGTCATAATCTCGGAGTCTTTTCTATTTTGGGGGTCCTCCTCCTAGTCATTCTGTTGATGGGTGTTTGAGGAAATGTGTAGAGTCCAAGTTATTGACCAGAACCCAAGCAAGATGCTCCTGTTTTCTTGGGACCTTATGGTTGCTGGCCTCTTGTTTTCCCAGCGTGTCTTCTGGGAGAGGGGCCTGCTGGGCTGTTATTATGGAACCCTGTTTGGGCGGAGTTGCCCTGTCCCCCTGTGGCGGGGGATGGGCTCAGCTGGAATCAGTTTTTGGGGCTTTTGTGCTTTGGCGGCTTTCCCTGGTGGCTTTCCGTGTCTCTTCCATGAGTCAGAGCAGAAGAGACCATTTCCAACCCTCCTCCTCAGAGCAAAGAGACCGCAGTCTGTTCTTCAGTGAGCTCTCCAGGCCACACTGTCTCCGTTTCTGTCTGTGCTGCTATAAACTGCAGCAGCCTGGGTTGTGTGCCCCTCTGCAGTGTTCCCAGTCCTGCCTCCAGGTCAGGGCATGTCTCTGCCCTTTGTGCTTCTAAAATCGCCAGCCGCTCCCTGTTCGCCCGTGGGACCTCACCATTCTGGGTTTCTTCCCCGGGGGCTGCCCTAAAGTCTTTTCCGCACCGATACCGGTCTGCGACTCTGTGCCCAGTCCCCAGCGTCGCTCACCGGCGGTGTTCGATCCCCACGTCCAGGCACCCTCCCGCTGCCATTTATCCTCCAATATCTGCCTGCAGAATCACAGCTCCCTGCTTCCTACCTCGAGACCAACTGCCTGCAATATTCTGTTTGTAGAGATCCAGATCTTCTTACATCTCCGGCTGGTTTCGTGGGTGCTCAGAGTGGTCTGGTAGGTATCCAGCTCAATTCCGGGGACCAGTTGAAATAGGGTCCCTTACTCCTCCACCATCCTTTAAGACCTCTTTTAACAATTGTTAAGACACCATCACAAAGTTCAGAATCTAAGGCCATAGCCAGGAATTAGAAAAACACCTTGTGCAATTTACTAATTGTTTTTAGGTGCTCTAAAAAAATAATAAAGGGCATGATAAAAAAGAGATTTGTTTCAGATTGGTAGTATGGAAAATGTATATAAGGAATGAACTATAAGGAATAGATACACTGAGAATAACATTTTTATGTTAAGGAAAACAGTTAAAAATGCCTCAAAATAAGGAATAAATTAAAATGTGAGAAATGTAAAACAAAACAAAACAACACGAAACTCCAGCAAGTGGAGTTGAGGAAGCAAGCTGAGACAAATCATGCTGGGCCCTGTACTATGTTAAGGTGTATCCATTGTTTCTCCTTTTTTATTTGTATGTGGTATTCTATTGTATAGATATATAAAGGCTTGTTTGGTTATTTGCATTGTTTCCCATCAGGATGTTTATTAAAGTTGTTATTAACAGCCAAACATAACTTTGGGAGGCAAACCATTAGAAACTTTTAACAATAGAGAACAAACTGAGGCCTGCTGGAGGGGAGTTGGGTGGGGGTTGGTGATAGGTTAAATAGGTGATGGGTATTAAGGTTGGCACTTGTTATGATGAGCAATGGGAGTTGTATGTAAGTGATGAATCACTAAATTCTACATCTGAAACCAATATTAGCCTATATGTCAACTAAGTAGAATTTTTTAAAAAATATTTATTTATTTGAGAGCATGAGAGAGAGCACGTGAGCACAGATGGAGAGGGAGAAGCAGACTCCTCGCTGAGAAGAGAGCCTGACCTGGGCCTCAATCCCCAGACCCTGAGATCGTGACCTGAGCCAAAGGTAGATGCTTAACTGACTGAGCCATCCAGGAGCCCCAACTAACTAGAATTTAAATAAAGATTTGAAACAACAACAACAAAAGTGAAAAAAAGGAACTTTGGGATATTTTAAGAATCAAATGAGAAATCATTAAATGAAATGTTAACATGACAAGATGGATAGAGGGCTCATTGGCTAGCTGGCTGGCTGGGGGCATGAAAGACTGCATGTGTTCAAAATGAGCGCTTCTAGAAATACTACTGAAATTTCCTAGGCTATAAGATAATGATTCAAATGATAAAAAAAATGAGTAGGGTTTACAATGCACTGGTCTCCTTGGCCATCTTAAATTTAATAAGTATTTCCTCATGGTGCCTGATACCCAGAAGACAGACTCATGACCTCTCTCTAGAGTATGCAAGCATCCACACTTCAGGGAAATTGGCAACTTCAGAATAAATTGTCTCATCTGAACATCAAGGGAAGAAAAATACCATTACCTACTACAAATATTGTACTGCTCCAAATATGGATTATTCTAAAGATAGCATTTTTTTTTGAAATTCTTCAAAATTAGGTATTACATCATCTGGAAGGATAGCTTTTAAGTATGTTTCTTAGAACTCTGGTTGGACTATCATGCTGACCGAAGAGAAATGCTCATGTGTTTAGATTTGGATAAAGTGAGGGAGTTCATTTAAATTTCAACCAAATTTTGATTATAACTTTATTGCTTCAGAGACAGCTTTCTAAAGCATTTGCAGAATCTCCATTTGTGAGCCATAAATTTATATATAATGCAGTTTATTGACTTATAATAACTTTATGACTTTAAAAATTAAATTATTTTAGTTTTTCTTTAAAGCATATACAGAAGTTATTTTAATTTTCATTTCCTTCTTCCAGAGGTGAAAACAGAAGCATATAGAGATGAAACTATGATTCTGAGAATCTACAATGAGTTGGTGGCAGATTGGACTTATGTCACCATGAAGCAGAGAAAAGGTAACTGGGTAATGCATTTCCAATGAGAAATGCCAGCAGGTTTGTGAGAGATTGCCTACTGACTGGCTTCCAAAGTCCCATTCCCTTGGTACATTTATGAAAACACAAGGTCCTCTTCTTATGTTTTGTGGGCTTAAAACACTGCATTTTAAATTGTATTTCCTTTATAGTACTATTTTTCATTTAGATGAGATAGTAGCAAAGATTCCCTCTGCCCTGGGCAATGCTTAGATTTGCATTATGATAAGAATTAAATTTTTATTTTTTCATTTTTTGAGCTTTTTTTTTAGTTTTTATTAAGTTCCAGTTAATTAACAGACAGTGTAATATTAGTTTCAGGTGTAGAACTTAGTTATTCTACACTTAAGTACAGCACCCAGTGCTCATCACCCATAATGCCCATCACCCATTTAACCGATCCACCCACCCACCTCCCTTCTGGTGACCATTAGTTTGAAGGATTAAATTTTTATAACCCAGTCCTTTCACAGTTCAATTTTCTTCTCCATTCTTTTATTCTACTTCAGGAAAAAAAAGGGGGCATTCATCAGAAAAAGAAAAAAAAAAGAAGAAAACTAGTTATTAGATCAGACCAAATGTTTCTTGCAGGAATGATGTGAGTCTTCTATCATAGCAAGGGTCAGCTATGAGCTTCACACTGGGCAGCTCAGAGAAACAATTATACATAGTCTTTTATTATCAGGTTTCAAGAGTGATTTTGCTAAGATTTTTCCAATACCCCCTTCTCCCATAAGTAACGTTTAAGTGTTTCACAAAATCTAACCAGATAACCCCATTATATATTAATTTGAGTAAAATATGCTTAGACATAGTGCCTAAGGGTCCATTATGTTGAGCAATAGAAACATTTTCTGGACTGCCACCCCTCTCCACACATTGTCCTGTGATGCACACTTCTGAACCTAAAGATACCACCTTGAGATTAAACCCTAAACATCGGCCTCATTCATGCCAGGGTTTATTCAGATGATTAGGAAAGTATCTTCAGCTCCAGAAGCTGTAAACTGGATCATATCTGCCAGTTATCTCAAGATTCTATTTCTTATGCCCTTCATTCCTTTTCCGCTATTCCAAATATCAGAACTCCACCTGTCACTGGCCTTTTCTATATATTCTTTTACAATCTTTCTTTGTCTCTGTAACCCAAAGCAGCACATTCAGATATGCATATTTGAAATGAGAATTGGTATGTCACCAAGGAGACACTGTGTCCTGTCTGCAGTCTTGCAGTGTAAATGTCAGGTGTTTAAACGTGAAATATCTGAGAGCTCTCTAAGTGACCAGCACAAACTTGGAAGCTCAAAGCTGTAATTCAAAGCAGAGCTAACATTCAGCAAAACAAATAGCTTACAAGGAAGCAAAGCACTATGAAGAGCATGACAGAGAGATGACTTAGAAGGTACCAGTTCCTGCCCAGCAGTTACAAGCATGTCCATTTCTTCCATCTCAGCAGGAATCCAGGAGGCCAGCACAGTGCAAGGGGCTTGGGAATGCAAGCACCCGTGCTCAGATTCTGGCTTTGGCACTAAGGTCAACTTGGGCATGTCTCTTCTCCACTCGGAGTCTTAGTTCCCTCATCTGCATTGATAGGAATAGTAACACCCCTACTTTCATCGTGGAGAGACTCAGTGGGTTCAAGAAAGATAAGTCCTTGGACCAGAATCTGAGGTGTATGGTGAGCCCTCTGTAAATGTGCCTTATATCATGATCACCATGAGCTCAGGGCTGGACTGTGGACTCTCAGTGCAGATGCTCAGATATTTATCATTCTTCATGGCAACATGTCTTAAGTGCTTGCAGACACTGATGTTACTATCCTCACTTTATATATGGAGATACTTAGTTTTAGGGACATAAGATCATTTCCCAAGGTTAGTGATCAGCCTGAGCGTGGATTCATATCTCATCAACCATCTAGTGAATCCCTGGGCAGCAGCACAGGTTGTAGTCCTAGCATTCCTGCAGGATAAATACAGCATTAACACTCCAGAACACCTTTTTTCTGTTCCAAAAGAAAGGTAAGAGCAGGTGGAAGTTTTCTGTAGCAAAGCATGGAAACCAGGTGGTGCATTGTTATGTAGAAGGAAACTGTTCAACAATGTGAGATGCACCAATGGGTTTCTTTTCTTCTTCTTTTTTTTAAATTTAAACTAACCAACATATAGTACATCATTAGTTTTTGGTGTAGTGTTCAATGATTCATTAGTTGCATATAACACCCAGTGCTGGGTTTATTTTATGAGTGCCTGGTTTGTGGTCAGACCTGGACGTTTGTCTTGGAAGTTCTCTCTGTGCCCGACTTCAGAGAGATATGTCTCTTCACTTTCAGGTCACTTTCCAAATGGATATGGGTTGTACCCAACTGGTAACCCTCCCCTGGATAAACTCACATATTCTTACAGCAAGGAGGAAAACATAACAGGGTATTTGAGTTAGGGAGTGCAGACAAACACTGATGTACACAGCTGGTAAAGCTGTTAATCTGAGCTTTATATTTATGATATCCTAAAGAACCTTAAAAAGTTTAAGAACAGCCACATGAATTATGCTTTAACTCTCAGAAATGCATCATGCTTTCTCTCTGTACTGCTATCTATTGATACCTGTTAAACCACTGTTACATTTTTATTGCTTGTCTCATGTCTATTACCTTTTTCCCCCTAATTTTATTCTCCTCCCTGCATACTTCTTTACTTGTCTATGTGTTACTACGGTGCAGGGAGCATTCATAGAAATTACCTGAGGCTGTTTTACACCCAATAACCCTCCTAGTAGAACTCCTGAAGAGTGACATCCTTAGCTAATATTTTATTTACATGAGGATGGAAGAGCCAGACTTCTAGGTCTCTGTATATTATGTAATCAATATTTGTAGATAAACAGAAAACCCACTTGGAATTCTCTTATCAGAATGTCCTGTTCAAAAGCAGCAATGAGATGCATTTATTTTTATTTTTTTTGAAGATTTTATTTATTTATTTGACAGAGAGAGACAGTGAGGGAGGGAACACAAGCAGGGGAGTGGAAGAGGGAGAAGCAGGCTTCCCGCCGAGCAGGGAGCCCAGTGCGGACTCGATCCCAGGACCCCGGGACCATGACCTGTGCTGAAGGCAGATGCCCAGATGCCCCAAGATGCATTTATTTTTAGATAAAGACATAAGTTGGGTCAGAGACAGTGGGAAATGAAACTGGAGGTCAGTGGTCCCTATATCCATATCCTTCCCATCCTGCCATTTCAGATCCCGTTACTCTCACTCAGCCACTAAGGTCTTCAAAGTCATTTCATAACATTCCTTTTGGTAAAATTTTCCACATAGTTTGTAAAATGTTGTTTGGATTTCTAGTACCTAAAGCGCATGGCCTAAAATCAATCTAAAGCTGGTTTTAGTCTTCCTTTTTCCCCTCCCTCCCTTATAATCTTAGCTCCAGCAGCACACACAACCTCCAGGAGTGATGAAAGATGATGCTCAATTATTTCAAGACTTTGTATCATCAATCAAACTGCTTTCTCCTCCTGGAACAACCTTGTCCAACTCAAGAACACTTCATAGTCTTAAAAACTCAACTCAAATCTGCTTTCTGAGGTCTTTCATTCATCTCCTTCTTTGTCTCTTCTATTAGTCATTGTAGAGTGGAGTAAGATTTGCCATGCAGTTGCACCTAAAGCTTCCCATTGTTCTTACTTTTTTTTTTGTTTTAGTTTGCTTCTGTTTCTGATAGCTAAGAAAGTTCTTGATAGCAAAATTCATGCCTTTTTGTTTTGTTTTTATATAGAGAGAGTGTGCATGAGCAGGGGGAGGGGCAGAGGAAGAGGGAAAATCTCTAGTGGGCTCCATGCTGGGTGTGGAGCCTGATGCAAGGCTTGATCTCATGACCCTGAGATCATGACCTGAGCAGAAATCGAGTCGTATGCTTAACTGACTGAGCCACCCAGGCACCGCAAATTCATGCCCTTTTAATTTCATATCCCTGATATCTAGCAGAGGGCCTGGAACACAGTATATATCCAATAAATACTGGTGGATACATTAATTGACATAATGCCCAATGGGAAATAAGTTATAATTATCCATCTAAGATCTATAAAGTACCTTAAAACATGCTGTTGAAAAGATGGAAAAACATACCCTCAGTGTGTGTATGGTTGAATGGAGCAGTGTTTGACAATCACATATAATTTTATATACATATATATAAATTATATATAAATAAATTTGATAGTGATGAAAAAGTAGGGAAACCCTTAACCTGAATGTATTTTTTATTTTATCCTTATATTCTCTATTTTAACCCTTTCTTTTTATCTATTTCCAAAGTTTTATTTCTCTTCATCTATTATCTGTTCTTTTTATCATTTATTTTACTATATATAAAATATACATTATATATTCATTACATTTATTTTAATATAAGAATGTATACATGACTATATATAAATATTTGTTTATAATATAATGTGCACATGACTGTATATCATATTTTTGTAGATATTTTATTTTTATCATGGGTTTCATTATATGTTTTATATATTATATTATTAATTATATATTATATTGATAATGAAATCCATGATAAAGATAAAAGATCAGTATTAATGTTGACAGATAAAAGATATATATAATGAAATAAGTGATAAAAATCTTCATTTTTATTTTAATTCATTTACACACATACACACATATTGATTTCACAATCATTTTTTGGAGACTGTGCTACATATTAAGGTCATCAAGATCAGTGAGATATGACATTCAATATCCTTTAATGCTAACAGTGTATATAGAAGTACCTACAGAGTGATGTAGAAATGAACTGGAAAAGGTGACTTTTCTATAAAGATTCCCAGAAAGCATTACTTGAACCAAGTCTTAAAGGCTGTGTAAAAATGTCTGGGCAGATGCCGTGAGTGAACACTATGAAAATCACAGCACATGACAGAACTTGGCCATGGAACATCATGTTCTGAGTTTGGAGGACTGGCAGTACCTCCTTCTGTGGCTTGGAAGGAGGCATCAAAACCTGGCAAGCTAGGTTTAGGCAAATACAGAGGGGCTTGTAAGCCATATGAAGGACTTCTGACCTTACCATTTAATATTCTGATTCACACACTGAATACACTGTTTTTTCATGCACCTTCATTCCCAACGACAGCACAGGTAGTGTGAGCTGCCACCTCATACTTTCCTTACACTATCCCTAGAAACGGGAACTATTTATCATCTCCATGTCACAGACAGACAAACCAAAGCTTAGTGATACCTACTGATTTACTCAGGGTGCACAACCAAAAGGTGGAAGACCAAGAATTAAATCTAAACTTTTTCTGTTACCAAAGTCCTTGAATTTTCATCATGCTTTATAGACTGCCTTCAACATGGGGAGAAGGAATGATGGCATGTGTATCTAAGCACAATAAATATGGCTTCAGTTGTGTTCCGGTGGAAGGACACTAGTTTTAAGTCCATTTTCAGACCATAAAAGAAAAAATTTTAAAACTTGAACTGAGATGGCAAACTTGGTTGTATAAAGAAATATAGTCAGCAAAAATTTAAAAGTTCAATAGGATTGTTGAAACATAACTTCAGAATAAAGACTTAGGATCTTAATGAACTCAGTGAACTCCTTTCAACTGCATTTGCTTTTTAAGAGACTGGAGATCACAATTATTAATTCACCATATTGTTCTTCAGACATGCAGGGTTTTGACTGGGGTAGTGCTTGTTTTAATTGAGCTTCCCTAATTATGTTTTTATGCAATTATCATAGTTATATAAGATATATATGAATTACATGTTTACATAGAGTCTAAATTGTGAGGGCTGTCAAATGAGTAGCTGCTATCCATGTGTTGTTGCTTAAATGAGACTCTGAGTCCAAGTCTTTATCCCAAGGAGAACATTAAAACAATGGTCGTCAATTCTGTCCTTGGACTCTGTAGAAATTATCAGTCTGATTCTTCCTGGCATCACCAAGTAACTTGGGACTGAATGATGCAGGCTGTTCTTAATTACTCCATTTCCCTTTTTCATCGTATGTAAAGCTTCAATAATTTAACTTTTTCCTATTCATTCGTCCAATATTCCATTAGTAGTTAAATCTTAATGATTGTCACTTAACTCTCTGTGGCATTTCTTGCATTCTATTTACATCACCTTCATTCTCTCCCAAATTCATAACGTGGTGTTTGTTCACTGTTATATTAACTGCCTACATTGTTTCTGGACTAGAGTGTCTTCTTTTTAAAAATCTTCTATATTGTTTCTTTTTTCCCCCAAGTTTTTATTTAAATTCTGGCTAGTTAACATAGAGTGTAATATTAGTTTCAGGTTTAGTATTTAGTGATTCAACGGTTCTATACAACACTTGATGCTCATCATGACAAGTATACTCCTTAATACCCATCACCTACCTCACCCATCCCCCTGCCCACCTCCCCTCTAGTTACCCCCCAAATCTATGTTGTGTAGCCATATTTATCTTGAAAAGGACAATTCAAATCAAATAAACACCCTCCTAATGAAAACCTCTGCTATCCAAATAATGCTTACTGATGTTTATGGTCACTGAAAAAGTGACTCAAATTTACCTTGTAGGTATCATATTCTGTTATGTAGCATAGGCAATATACACACCTCAAATTTAGTTCCTTTCTTTTTGATGGCATTCTATAGTGTACTTCCCATTTCTATACTCATTTCTTACCATTGTGCAATTCTATCATCTTTGCTCTCCTTCTCATTTATTTATTTATTTATTTTAAAAGATTATTTATTTATTTATTTGACAGAGAGAGACACAGCAAGAGAGGGAACACAAGCAGGGGGAGTGGGAGAGGGAGAAGCAGGCTTCCCGTGGAGCAGGGAGCCCGATGCGGGGCTCGATCCCAGGACCCTGGGATCATGACCTGAGCCGAAGGCAGAGGCTTAACGACTGAGCCACCCAGGCGCCCCTCCTTCTCATTTTTTAAGAGCAAGATGTAATCTAGCACTTGAACTTAATCTCAACCTTCCCTCTATAGACTCCTCTCCCTACTCAGCATTCTCATAACACACTGCTTACCCAGGTGATATCTTGTACATTCTGGCATATTTCCTCATGTTCCTACCTAATATATCCATCCATTTGTTCGATTCTGAGAATGCAGTATGGTGTTTGCAATTCCCATATTTCCTACACAATTCCATGACCTTTATATTGAAAAAAAAAAAGATAGTTATGAAACAGTGGGAAAACTTTATCTTTGAAGCATTTTGACTTTTGTTTTGTCCTCAAGATAGATGGAAAACCTATGATCAACACACCAGGTATGCCACTTCATGGGACAATCAATGACATCGCACTCAATATTCTCTTTATCTTTACCTACATCTGAAGTCTTATTTTTCAACACTTAGATCTTAATTGTAAAGGAATTTACATAAAATCCCTGCAGTTTCTGTTTAATATTACCTTATCACTCAGCAGTTAATAATCAGAGAGTAATGTGGTGGACTAATGATAGCACACTCCCTGGGTTCATTTTGGTAGGCTTCTCTGACTGGCCTCAGTTAGAGCTTGTTCTCTTTGGGGTAATCTTGTTTCTGTACATGATGACACTCCTAGGCAATGCCACTATCATCCTAGTATCCCTCGTGGACTCTAAACTGCACACTCCCATGTACTTTTTTCTCTCCCATCTCTCCTTCCTGGACCTCTGTTTCACCAGCAGCATTACTCCTCAGCTTCTAGTCAACCTGGGTGGTTCAGATAAGTCCATCACATACGGTGGCTGTGTGGTTCAGCTCTATGTTTCTCTTGCCCTGGGATCCACAGAGTGTGTCCTCCTGGCTGTGATGTCCTATGATCGCTACATCGCCATCTGCCGTCCTCTACATTATGCCTTTGCCATGCGCCCTGGACTCTGTCATATCCTGGCATCTGTGGCATGGCTCAGTGGGGTGGCCACCACCCTCATACAGTCCACTCTCACCCTGCAGCTGCCTTTCTGTGGCCGTCGCCAAGTGGATCATTTTTTCTGTGAGGTCCCTGTGCTCATCAAGTTGGCTTGTGTGGACCCCACTTTCAACCAGGCAGAGCTCTTTGTGGCTAGTGTTTTATTCCTGGTGGTGCCTTTATCACTCATCCTGATCTCCTATTGGCACATTGCCCTAGCAGTTCTGAAGATCAAGTCAGCCATTGGACGGCACAAAGCATTTGGGACCTGCTCCTCCCACCTGATGGTTGTCATAATCTTCTATAGAACCATCATCTTCATGTATCTGCAGCCAGCCAAGAGTAGGTCCAAGGACCAGGGAAAATTCGTTTCCCTCTTTTACACCGTGGTGACCCCCATACTCAACCCCCTCATCTATACCCTGAGAAATAAGGAAGTGAAGGAGGCACTGAAAAAAATTCTTGGAAGAACTTTATGACTTAGTGAAACATGATTATCAAGAATTTTTTTAGGAGGCCATTATTATGACTGATTAATTTAATGGATGATGACTCAATAAATTATTTGGTTATGTCCATAAACCTATAGTGGGTTTTGGTAGAAAAAAAAATTCAGTAGTGCTTGAATTTTTGAGTTGGACAAACCTGAGTTTTTGAAGGCTCATTTCACTACATAATAGCTGTGTGACCTGAACAATTTGCATACCATCTATGAACTGGAATGTATAATAGTGAACAACTGAAATTAAAATTAGATCACTGTCTTAAGCATTTGACTTTTAAAAAGGTTTATTCATAAAGTTTATTTTATTTAATAGCCACAACTGTATGCTAGATGGGTATTGTTTAATTATTTTGCAGAGATCAAGGTCTTTTGACCATTTGCTCAAAAGAGAAAGAGGAAATCCTAAACTTCAGTGGCATTGCTCTTTCAACAGACCATGGATTACTGGACCCTGAGGTTGTGGTCAAGTCTCCATCACACACTGAGCTCATCTCTATTGCTGCACTTTCCCCCTGCTTGGCAAGTTTCTGACTTTTTATTTATTATTATTATTATTTTTTTAAGTTTCTGACTTTTTATATTTTTCTCCTTAGTAGGTTTTTGAGAATGGCAGCTATGTTGTTGTTTTTAAAATTTTATATTACTATGTTATGTTAGTCACCATACAATACATCATTAATTTTTGATGCAGTGATCCACGCTTCATTGTTTTCATATAACTATGTTTTGACTTAATCACAATTTAAAGCAGAATATATTTGCAGGTGACTCCCAGAATTGTATTTCAACAAAGACATTTTCTATCCATATTCTCATGTTCAAGTATGTATTTTACTTCATCTGGGCATATTAAACAGCTTCAAAATGAGCACATCACAACTAGGTCAAAAGCTCCTGGCCTTTGGCTCTTTCTAACTATTCTCAATATCACAAAATGGAGCATGCATCATCCTAAATCCCACCCTTTCTTTCACCAACTGTATATAACCTATACACAATTCTGTGGATTTTTAATTATCTCTCTGGTTTACCCAATTCTTTCCATCTTAATTTCCTGTTACCTGTGTACTACTGAGATGGCTTCCTTATGAGATGGAGAGATATTTATTTAATTAATTGATCACCTCTTCCATCATACCCACTATCTCACATTAATAAGTGCACCAATTTTTAGGGTACCACAGAACTTATGCTTGTCTTATCTGCTTTAAGAAATACATTTATTTGTCCAACAATTAGTGAGGCGTTGTGGGCACAGATGTGAAGAGAACAGTACCTATGCCTTTATAGAGTTTATATGCTGGTGGTCCAATTCCGTTAATTGGTAGATTTTTACTATGTGATAGTATCTCTTATCTAACAAAATAAGTCAATATTGGGCGAGTAAGTCACTTTCAGAAAGCTGATTGTAAAATCAAATCTATCTCAATCAAGTTATAAGCTTAGTGGCTATGTGTTTTTATTTGGATTTTTTATTCTAAATTGATATGGTTGCAAAGCAACTTTATCTAAACAGTGGTACATCGGAGGGAGGGCGGAAAGATGGTGGAGGAGTAGGGGACCCTATTTCTACTGGTCCCCGGAATTGAGCTGGATATCTACCAGACCACTCTGAGCACCCACGAAACCAGCCTGAGATGTAAGAAGATCTGGATCTCTACAAACAGAATATTGCAGGCAGTTGATTTTGAGGTACGAAGTGGAGAGCTGTGATTCTGCAGGCAGATATTGGAGGATAAACAGCAGCGGGAGGGTGCCTGGCCGTGGGGATCCTACACCGCCGGTGAGTGACAGCCTCACGCCCTCCGGAGGGGGCACAGACTCGCAGACCGGTAGCGTCGGGAAAGGACTTTAGGGCAGCCACTGGGGTGGAAAACCAGACCAGCGGGGTCACGCACACGTGAACTGCAGCCACCCGGACAGAAACCCAGAGCGATGGTCGCACGCACGCAAACTGCAACCTCCGAGATGGAAACCCGGTGCGCCGGGGTCCCGCCGGTGAACTGCAATCCCGGGTGTGGAATCCCCGAGCGGCGGAGTTGCACGCACAAGAACTGCTTGTTCTTGTTCTGTTCCTCGGGACAGAACCCCAAGCGCTGGAGTCACGCGAGCAAGCAGGACCTGGGAGAAGCTGGCGGTTTTAGAAGCACAAAGGGCAGAGACATGCCCCAACCTGGAAGCAGGACTGGGAGTGCTGCAGAGGGGCGCACAACCCAGGACGCTGCAGTTTATAGCAGCACGGACAGAAACGGAGATGGTGTGGCCTGGAGAGCTCACTGAAGAACAGACTGAGGTCTCTCTGCTCTGAGGCAGAGGGTTGGACACGGTCTCTTCTGCTCTGACTCACAGAAGAGACGCAGAAAGCCCCCAGGGAAAGGCACCAGAGAACAAAAGCCCCAAAGACTGATTCCCACTGAGCCCATCCCCCGCCACAGGGGCACAGGGCAACTCTGCCCAAACAGGGTTGCCTGAGTAACAGCCCGGCAGGCCCCTCCCCCAGAACACAGATTGGGAAACCAAGAGGCCAGCAACCCTAAGGTCCCAAGAAAACAGGTGCATCTTGCTTGGGTTCTGGTCAATAACTTGGACTCTATACATTCCCTCAAACACCCATCAACAGAATGACTAGGAGGAGGAGCCCCCAAAATAGAAAAGACTCAGAGATTATGACGTATGCTACAGATTTACAAATGGATGCAGATATAACCAAGATGTCAGAGATGGAATTCAGGCTAGCAATTGTGAAGACAATGGCTAGAATGGAGAAATCAATTAATGGCAACATACAGTCTCTAAGGGCAGAAGTAAAAGGTGAATTAGCAGAACTTAAAAATGCTATCAATGAGATCCAATCCAATCTAGATAATCTAACAGCTAGGGTAACTGAGACAGAAGAGAGAATAAGCGATCTGGAAGACAGTATAATAGATAAAAAGGGAAAAGAGGAGGCCAGGGAAAAACAACTCAGAATCCATGAAAATAGAATCAGAGAAATAAGTGACACCATGAGGCGTTCCAATGTCAGAATAATTGGAATCCCCGAGGGAGTGGAGAGAGAGAGAGGGCTAGAAGATATATTTGAGCAAATCGTAGCTGAGAACTTCCCCAATCTGGGGAATGAAACAAACATTCGAGTCCCAGAGGCAAAGAGGACCCCTCCTAAGATCAAGGAAAACAGGCCAACATCCCAGCATGTAATAGTAAAATTTGCAAATCTTAGAACCAAGGAAACCATCTTAAGGGCAGTTGGGGGGAAGACATTCCTTCTGTACAGAGGGAGGAACATCAGAATAATGTCAGACCTATCCACAGAGACCTGGCAAGCCAGAAAGGCCTGGCAAGACATATTCAGGGTACTAAACGAGAAGAACATGCAGCCAAGAATACTTTATCCGGCAAGGCTTTCATTTAGAATGGATGGAGAGATGGAGAGCTTCCACGCCTGGAGGAAGTAGAAAGAATATGTGACCACTAAGCCAGCCCTGCAAGAAATATTAAGGGGGGTTCTATAAAAGGAGAAAGACCCCAAGAGTGATCTACAACAGAAATTTACAGGGACAATCTATAAAAACAACGTCTTCACAGGCAATATGATGACAATTAATTCATATCTTTCAAAAATCACTCTCAACGTGAATGGCCTAAACGCTCCCATAAAACAGCACAGGGTTGCAGATTGGATAAAAAGAGAGGACCCATCCATATACTGTCTATAAGAGACTCATTTTGAACCTAAAGAGATATCCAGACTGAAAGTGAAGGGATGGAGATCCATCTTCCATGCCAGCGGACCTCCAAAGAAAGCTGAGGTAGCAATTCTTATATCAGACAAATTAGATTTTAAACTAAAGTTTGTAATTAGAGACACAGAAGGACACTATATCATTCTTAAAGGGTCTATCCAACAAGAAGATCTAACAATTGTAAATACCTATGCCCCCAACATGGGAGCAGCCATCTACATAAACCAACTGTTAACCAAAATAAAGAGTCATACTGATAATAATACATTAAATGTAGGAGACCTCAATACTCCACTCTCAGCAATGGACAGATCATCTAAGCAGAAAATCAACAAGGAAACTAGAGCTTTGAATGATACATTGGACCAGGTGGACCTCATAGATATTTACAGAACATTCCACCCTAAAACAACAGAATACTCATTCTTCTCAAGTGCACATGGAACTTTCTCCAGAATAGACAATATACTGGGTCACAAATCAGGTCTCAACCGATACGAAAAGATTGAGATTATTCCCTTCATATTCTCAGACCACAATGCTTTAAACCTGGGACTCAATCACAAGAAAAAATTTGGCAGAAATTCAAACACTTGGAAGCTAAAGACCACTCTGCTCAAGAATGTTTGGGTCAAGCAGGAAATCAAAGAAGAACTTAAACAATCCATGGAAATCAATGAGAACAAATACACATTGGTCCAAAACCTATGGGATACTGCAAAGGCGGTCTTAAGGGGGAAATACATAGCCATCCAAGCCTCACTCAAAAAAATAGAAAACTCCCGAATTCACCAACTACCTCTACACCTTAAAGAACTAGAGAAAAAGCAACAAATGATGCCCAAGCCACGCATTAGAAGAGAAATAATTAAAATCAGAGCAGAAATCAATGAATTAGAATCCTGAAACACAGTAGATCAGATCAATGAAACTAGAAGTTGGTTCTCTGAAATGATTAATAAGATCAATAAACCACTGGCCAGATTTATCCAAAAGAAGAGAGAAAGCACCCAAATTAATAAAATGATGAATGAAAGGGGAGTGATCACCACTAACACCAAGGAAATAGAAACAATTATTAGAAATTATTATCAACAACTATATGCCAATAAACTGAGCAATCTGCATGAAATGGAGGCCTTCCTGGAAACCTATAAGCTGCCAAGACTGAAACAGGAAGAAATTGACAACCTGAATAGGCCAATAACCAGTAACGAGATTGAAGCAGTGATCCAAAACCTCCCAAAAAACAAGAGTCCAGGGCCTGATGGATTCCCTGGGGAATTCTACCAAACATTCAAAGAAGAAATAATACCTATTCTCCTGAAGCTGTTTCAAAAAATAGAAACAGAAGGAAAATGTCCAAACTCATTCTATGAGGCCAGCATTACCTTAATCCCCAAGCCAGGCAAAGACCCCATCAAAAAGGAGAATTTCAGACTGATATCCCTGATGAATATGGATTCCAAAATCCTCAACAAAATCCTCGCTAATAGGATCCAACAATACATTAAAAGCATCATCCACTACGACCAAGTGGGATTTATCCCCGGGATGCAAGTGTGGTTCAACATTCACAAATCAATCAGTGTGATAGAACACATTAATAAGAGGAGGGAGAAGAACCATATGGTCCTCTCAATTGATGCAGAAAAAGCATTTGACAAAATACAACATCCTTTCCTGATTAAAACTCTCCAGAGTATAGGGATAGAGGAAATATTCCTCAAGCTCATAAAATCCATCTATGAAAAACCCACAGCGAATATCATCCTCAATGGGGAAAAGCTGAGAGCCTTTCCCTTAAGATCAGGATCACGTCAAGGGTGCCCACTCTCACCACTATTGTTCAACATAGTACTAGAAGTCCTAACAACAGCAATCACACAACAAAAAGAAATACAAGGTATTCAAATTGGCAAAGAAGAAGTCAAACTCTCTCTTTTCGCAGACGACATGAATTTTATGAGGAAAACCCAAAAGACTCCATCCCCAAATTACTAGAACTCATCCAGGAATTCAGTAATGTGGCAGGATACAAAATCAATGCACAGAAATCAGTTGCTTTCTTATACACTAACAACGCAACTGTAGAAAGAGAAATTAAAGAAACGATTCCATTTACAATAGCACCAAAAACCATAAGATACCTCGGAACAAACATAACCAAAAAGGTAAAGGATCTATACTCTAGGAACTACAAAACACTCATGAAAGAAATTGAAGAAGACACAAAAAGATGGCAAAATATTCCATGCTCATGGATCAGAAGAATAAACATTGTTAAAATGTCTATGCTACCCAGCAAACTATACCTTCAATGCCATCCCGATGAAAATTCCAATGACATTTTTCAAAGTGCTGGAACAAACAATCCTAAAATTTGTACGGAATCAGGAAACACCACGAATCTCCAAGAAAATGTTGAAAAAGAAAAAGCTGGGGGCATCACATTGTCCAATTTCAAGCTATATTACGAAGCTGTGATCACCAAGACAGCATGGTACTGGCACAAAAACAGACATACAGACCAAAGTAACAGAATAGAGAGCCTAGATATGGACCCTCAACTCTATGGTCCAATAATCTTCCACAAAGCAGGAAAAAATATGCAATGGAAAAAAATAGTCTCTTCAAAAAATGGTGCTGGGAAAATTGCAGAAGAATGAAACTTGACCAAAGTAACAGAATAGAGAACCCAGATATGGACCTTCAACTCTATGGTCAAATAATCTTTGACAAAGCAGGAAAAAATATGCAATGGATAAAAGACAGTCTCTTCAATAAATGGTGCTGGGAAAATTGGACAGCCACATGCAGAAGAATGAAACTCGACCATTCTCTAACACCATTCACAAAGATAAACTCAAAGTGGATGAAAGACCTCAATGTGAGAGAGGAGTCCATCCAAATCCTAGAGGAGAACATAGGCAGTAACCTCTTTGACATCGCCCACAGCAACTTCTTTCAAGATACATCTCCAAAAGCTAGTGAAACAAAAGCAAAAATGAACTTTTGGGACTTCATCAAGATAAAAAGCTTCTGCACAGCAAAGGAAACAGTCAACAAAACAAAGAGGCAACCCACAGAATGGGAGAAGATATTTGCAAATTACCCTACAGATAAAGGGCTGGTATCCAAAATCTATAAAGAACTTCTCAAACTCAACACCCAAAAAACAAATAATCAAGTCAAAAAGTGGGCAGAAGAGATGAACAGACACTTCTCTGAAGAAGACATACAAATGGCTAACAGACACATGAAAAAATGTTCATCATCATTAGCCATCAGGGAAATCCAAATCAAAACCACATTGAGATACCACCTTACACCAGTTAGAATGGCCAAAATGGGCAGGGAAAGAAACAACAAATGTTGGAGAGGTTGTGGAGAAAGGGGAACCCTCCTACATAGTTGGTGGGAATGCAAGTTGGTACAGCCACTTTGGAAAACAGTGTGGAGGTTCCTCAAAAATTTTATATTAGAGCTACCCTATGACTCAGCAATTGCATTACTGGGTATTTACCCCAAAGACACAGATGTAGTGAAAAGAAGGGCCATATGCACCCCAATGTTCATAGCAGCAATGTCCGCAATAGCCAAACTGTGGAAAGAGCCGAGATGCCCTTCAACAGATGAATGGATAAAGAAGATGTGGTCCATATACACAATGGAATATTACTCAGCCATCGGAAAGGATGAATACCCAACTTTTACATCAACATGGATGGGACTAGAGGAGATTATGCTAAGTGAAATAAGTCAAGCAGAGAAAGTCAATTATCATATGGTTTCACTTATTTGTGGAACATAAGGAATAGCATAGAGGACATTAGGAGAAGGAAGGGAAAAATGAAGGGGGAGAAATCAGAGGGAGAGATGAACCATGAGAGACTATCGACTCTGAGAAACAAACTGAGGGTTTTAGAGGGGACGGGGGTGGGGGGATTGGTTAGCCGGGTGATGGGTATTAAGGAGGGCACGTACTGCATGGAGCACTGGGTGTTATACGAAAACAATGGATCGTGGATCACTACATCAAAAACTAATGATGTATGGTGACTAACATAACATAATAAAATTAAAATAAATAAATAAAATAAACAAACAGTGGTACATCAACTTGAAGAAGGAGGAAAGAGTTTACATTGTTATTTGTTAAATACAAATAAGTTAATATGTATATAAGAAAGGAAAAAAATACATGGGTCAATCTTAAAGAGGCTGACAGCTTGTAACAGAAGCCAAACAGTCTTCAAATGCTACAATCCATTTTAGATGACAGAGAGGCCATTTTCTTTAAAATTATTAGAGGAGTCAGAGGATATATAAGATATAACAAGAGATGGTTGGAAATAGAGTGTTTTCCTTTGTGCTGAGGAATGCACAGACATCTCTGAACTCCAAATAAACAGGGCTTAATGATCTAGTAAAACATATGAGAAATGAAAATAGATTTCTTAGGCAGAGTTTGGGAATTGTTGGTAAGCATGATCAGAGACTTAGATAACCAAGGAAAAATGTGAACTCTCCTATTTTGAATAACAATCAAGCAACAATTTATTTTTACTTCTATAGGACAAATAAAGTGTTTTAAGGGTAGAAAAGATAAATAAGAAGTATTAATTTTTCTGCTCAAAAATGTAAAGGGGCAGTTTACTATAGTGAGAATAGCACAGTGCAATAATGTCTGGCACTTGGTGTCCTACTGGAACTCAGTCCATAGACACCATGATATTGTGAGCCAATTACTCAAGGGATTTACTCTTAAGGTTATTTTCCTGAATTACTGTAATTTCTCTGAACTCTGTGTGATTACTGAAAGCTAGCATTTTTCTACCACCTACTGAATTACGATGGGATAATCAGGATGAATTTAATTGGTAATGTTTTGGAAAGTGTCAGGGTAAGCTCCTGATGTCTTACTTAGTGAATCCTTACATGATAGGGGAAAATTAGGACTGCAGGGCTCTTGAGCATGACCATGTCCCAGCATCCTCTCCTATGGACATTTTAATGAGCTACACGTTTTCCATGGAGGGAAGATGGTAATTCTCTTACCCTTCTGGGGATGTGATTAGGCCACATCAACAGGACCTTTTTTTCCCCTCTTTCCTAGCTTAAGCCATTTCCTCATCGCAGAGGTAAGTCACTGGGGTTTCTAACTTCCAAGTGCTTTTTCTTAGAAGTGTAGTCCTTGAGGTTAGCTCATCTTCTGACATGTTCCCAAGCAAGTCCTGACATCTAATCTAGAAACCATTTAATTTTTTACCTTACTTGGACTGAACACTTCCATGTTGTACCACAAACTGCGTGGACCAGGAGGCAACCACTTTTGGAACGGTTGCAGAGAGATTCAGGCCCCAGAGAGTAGCGTTCTAGCCATTGTGTTACTTTGCAAGCATAACTGAGGGTCAAACTTCACCTGTGGTCCCAACTCTCGATGATGGCTTCAACATCTTTGCATAAATTTCCAGGCAGCGGAGAAAGATTATGTATCATCTCTCTGGGCATACTGCTCTCTGGTTTAGGTCTCAGTCAGTGACTGGAGTCTACAACAACCAGATGCCTCTTTTTCTCAGAACCCTACATGTAGTTCCTAGCTGGTCCTTTCTGAGACCTTAACCTGGGGACACCTTTTTATTTCCTCTCAAGACACAGGCAGCTGAAGATACTGCAGACAAGAAAGTAACTCCTGAGTCCAGAATGAATGTCCTTGGCCTGAAATAGGTACTTTCACATTGATGGTCAGGTTGTATGTTTTATTGCACGTAGATCAAACTATGAAATTAAAGCAACTCAGAATCGTAAGGTCTGTGAATTTCAGGGTAGTCTTTTCATGTTGTCTTTGACTATGCAAAACCAAACAGGAAATATCTCATAAAATTCTTTTTATTTCATTCTCTCTCTTTTTAATATCCAATATCCCTTCTGCTCAAAGACAGCAAAGACTGGGTTTAAATTGTTCTTTCCTGAGCTTTCTATATTCTTCAAACTGAAAAAAAAATTATCCTACCCAAATATTTTTGCATGTGATACACATTTGTGAAACATCTTACCAGGGTATGGAGACAATCTCAGTGAATTAAGGGAATTAAGTGAGGATATACATTATTCGCTCAATGAATTGATCTTAATTATGATTACAAATAAATTCTCAAAAATTCAGGTCCAAAAGGAGGTTAACATATGGCACACATGCCCGCTTACCACCCTCTTTGCTCCTTTGTCTATTTGCAGCCTCAGTTTGCTGACCTGCTCTGGGGCTACATTTGATTCTATAGACAATGAAGATGCTTGTATTTTACATCAGCATGCTCCCTCCTTTCATGGCACATCTCATAATCTCATTTTTGAGAGAGCATTTGAACTCATTTTTTAAAAAGATTTTATTTATTTATTTATATTTATTTTTGAGTGAGCAGGGGGAGGGGCAGAGAGAGAGAAACAGACTGCCTGCTGAGTGCAGAGCCTGATGCTGGGGCAATCCCATGACCTCAAGAACACAACCTGAGCCCAGACCAAGAGCTGGTTGCTTAACCAACCGAGCCACCCAGGTGCCTCTGAACTCAGTTTTAAATATTGCTTTTGAGTGCAACTTTTCTTGTTATTAAAAGTACATCTAGTTAGCTGACAATATTTGTGTCTTTTGGTGTAGGGTTATTCTATTAGGATGAGAAATTTGTTTTTAGTATGTTTAAAAATAAGTTCCTGTTTTTGTGTTTTGTTGTTGGATCTTAGAAAGGAAAAAAGTCTACCAGAATAGAGTAGCAGGCTAAATGGTTCATAGCAACATTTGTATACTGGAAAGTACTTAGAGGAGATTAATAATATGTGGGTTCATCACTATAACAGTACTTTCAACTCATGCTCTACAATCACACAGTGAAATAATGGATGGCACACATTCTCAAAGTGAAAATAATTTCACTTAGAGAAGAAGACATGATGTAGGAGTTCACAGCATTTGGTGATCCGTGTAGTATTTCTGATAGGGTCAACCTAGAATAACAGACTGAGAGAGTGACTCTAGAGCTGGAATCCTGTGAACAGGTTCTCAAGGGAGGAACAAGCTCCAAGTGGGGGTGAGCAGCTGTGGGGGCATCCAGCACAAGACAGGGGCTTTATCAATGCTCATATGATTATCAGGCTGGACACTGTGTGATATGGAAACACCCACAAGTTTGCTATACTCTGAGGTAGATAGGCTGGAGGTATACCCCAAATAGCATTGATTAGGATTATTTCATGTTCTGAGATTGGCACTATCAGTGGTCTTTAAAGGTGGTGGTTGACTATGGGGACACAGAAAGCATTATCTGCAAATGTGTAGAGAACCCTGTCCCATGGGATGCTGCATGTCACTGTGGATAGGGTCTGGACAAAGGGACTAAAAGTGCTCATGTTAAAAGGTCTTTTCTGTTGCCAAATGCAAAATTCAGCTTTATACGATAGTTTAGGGGCCAGGCTATAGTGTGTGTTGAGCGACAAGGAAGACTAGTTTGCACAGAAAGGAGAAACAGAGCATAAGGGGACGGGGTCAACATCTGGGGGGACTGGAAGGAAGTTTGGTTGAACTCTGAAAGAAACTCCTTTGGATTTTGGTAAAACAGGCAATGATTAGCATGATTTGTTCAGTTCCCAAATAGACAATCTCATAGTTTCCATTGTAACACTGTATATTTAAGGAAATTTGTCTTTGTTTACAGATATTTTCTGCTTTAATTAAGAAAACAGTGATAGTATTTTGTAAAGCAGGTGTTTTACAGTTTTGTGACAAAACATACAAACTGTTTACAATATAACCTCTTAATTTGTTGTTTTATATGAAAATTATTAAATTATTAAGCTGTTGCTGAATTATTTTAAAAATTATCTTGTTAATTTTGTGTCATTTTTAATATGCTATTTTTTATACTTTTTGGAGGTTATTATATTAATATTTATGATTACTTTTGTTTTTTATGCTATGTAAAATATTATCTTTGTTTTTACTAGGTTTTATTTTCTGGCATTTTTCTTTTTTTTTTTTTTATTATGCTATGTTAATCACCATATATTACATCATTAGTTTTTGATGTAGTGTTCCATGATTCATTATTTGCATATAACACCGTCTCCATGCAGAATATGCCCTCTTTAATACCCATCGCCAGGCTAACCTATCCTCCCACCCCATTCCCCTCTAGAACCCTCAGTTTGTTTTTCAGAGTCCAGTCTCTCATAGTTCATCTCCCCCTCCGATTTCCCCCCTTCAATCTTCCCCTCATATCTTCTTCTTCTTTTTTTTTTTTAACATATAATGTATTATTTGTTTCAGAGGTACAGATCTGTGATTCAACAGTCTTGCACAATTCACAGCGCTCACCATAGCACATACCCTCCCCAATGTCTACCACCCAGCCACACCATCCCTCCCACCCCCCACCATTCCAGCAACCCTCAGTTTGTTTCCTGAGATTAAGAATTCTTCATATCACTCAGGACATATGATACATGTCTTTCTCTGATTGACTTATTTCACTCAGCATAACACCCTCCAGTTCCATCCACGTCATTGCAAATGGCAAGATCTCATTCCTTTTGATGGCTGCATAATATTCCATTGTATATATATATACACCACATCTTCTTTATCCATTCATCTGTCGATGGACTACTTGGCTCTTTCCACAGTTTGGCTATTGTGGACATTGCTGCTATAAACATCGGGGTGCACATACTCCTTCAGATCCCTACAATTCTTTCTTTATGGTAAATACCCAGTAGCGCAATTGCTGGATCATATGGTAGCTCTATTTTCAACTTTTTGAAGAACCTCCATACTGTTTTCCAGAGTGGCTGTATCAGCTTGCATTCCCACAAACAATGTAGGAGGGTTCCCCTTTCTCCACATCCCCGCCAACATCTGTCATTTCCTGACTTGTTAATTTTAGCCATTCTAACTGGTGTGAGGTGGTATCTCATTGAAGTTTTGATTTGGATTTCCCTGATGCCAAGAGATGTTGAGCACTTTTTCATGTGTCTGTTGGCCATTTGGATGTCTTCTTTGGAAAAATGTCTGTTCATGTCTTCTGCCCATTTCTTGATTGGATCATGTGTTCTTTGGGTGTTGAGTTTGATAAGTTCTTTATAGATTTTGGATACTAGCCCTTTATCTGATATGTCATTTGCAAATATCTTCTCCCATTCTGTCAGTTCTCTTTTGGTTTTGTTGACTGTTTCCTTTGCTTTGCAAAAGCTTTTTATCTTGATGAAGTCCCAAGAGTTCATTTTTGCCCTTGCTTCCCTTGCATTTGGTGATGTTTCTAGGAAGAAGTTGCTGCAGCTGAAGTTGAAGAGGTTGCTGCCTGTGTTCTCCTTTAGGATTTTGATGGACTCCTGTCTCACATTGAGGTCTTTCACCCATTTTGAGTCTATTTTTGTGTGTGGTGTAAGGAAATGGTCCAGTTTCATTCTTCTGCATGTGGCTGTCCAATGTTCCCAACACCATTTGTTGAAGAGACTGTCTTTTTTCATTGGATATTCTTTCCTACTTTGTCGAAGATGAGTTGACCATAGAGTTGAGGGTCCATTTCTGGGCTCTCTATTCTGTTCCATTGATCTATGTGCCTGTTTTTGTGCCAGTACCATACTGTCTTGATGATGACAGCTTTGTAATAGAGCTTGAAGTCCGGAATTTTGATGCTGCCAGCTTTCCTTTTCTTTCTCAACATTCCTCTGGCTATTCGGGGTCTTTTCTGGTTCCATACAAATTTTAGGATTATTTTTTCCATTTCTTTGAAAAAAGTGGATGGTATTCTGATAGGGATTGCATTAAATGGGTAGATTGCTCTAGGTAGCATTGACATCTTCACAATATTTGTTCTTCCAATCCATGAGCATGGAACGTTTTTCCATTTCTTTGGAAATGATTCCTCAATTTCTTTCATGAGTATTTTATAGTTTTCTGAGTACAGATCCTTTGCCTCTTTGGTTAGATTTATTCCTAGGTATCTTATGGTTTTGGGTGCAATTGTAAATGGGATGGACTCCTTAATTTCTCTTTCTTCCGTCTTGTTGTTGGTGTATAGGAATGCCACTGATTTCTGTGCATTGATTTATATCCCACTTGACTGAATTCCTGTATGAGTTCTAGAAGTTTTGGAGTGGAGTCCTTTGGGTTTTCCACATAAAGTATCATATCATCTGCAAACAGTGAGAATTTGACTTCTTCTTTGCCAATTTGGATGCCTTTGATTTCTTTTTGTTGTCTGATTGCTGTGGCTAGGACTTCCAATACTATGTTGAATAGCAGTGGTGATAGTGGACATCCCTGCCACGTTCCTGACCTTAGGGGGAAAGCTCTCAGTTTTTCCCCATTGAGAATGGTATTCACTGTAGGTTTTTCATAGATGGCTTTTATGATATTGAGGTATGTACCCTCTATCCCTATATTCTGAAGAGTTTTGATCAAGAAAGGATGCTGTACTTTATCAAATACTTTCTGCATCTATTGAGAGGATCATACGGTTCTTGTTCTTTATTGATTAATGTATTGTATCACATTGATTGATTTGCGGATGTTGAACCAACCTTGAAGCCCAGGGATAAATCCCACTTGGTCGTGGTAAATAATCCTTTTAATGTACTGTTGGATCCTATTGGATAGTATTTTGGTGAGAAATTTTGCATCCATGTTCATCAAAGATATTGGTCTGTAATTCTCCTTTTTGAGAATCTCCTTTGTCTGCTTTTGGGATCAAGGTAATGGTGGCCTCATAAAATGAGTTTGGAAGTTTTCCTACCATTTCTCTTTTTTGGAACAGTTTCAGAAGAATAGGTATTAATTCTTTAAATGTGTGGTAGAATTTCCCTGGGAAGCCATTTGGCCCTGGTCTTTTGTTTGTTGGGAGATTTTTTTAAAAAATTTTTATTCTTATGTTAATCCCCATACATTACATCATTAGTTTTATATGTAGTGTTCCATGATTCATTGATTGTGCATAACACCCAGTGCTCCATGCAGAATGTGCCCTCCTCAATACCCATCACCAGGCTAACCCATTCTCCCACCCCCCTCCCCTCTAAAACCCTCAGTTTGTTTTTCAGAGTCCATCGTCTCTCATGGTTCATCTACCCCTCCGATTTACTCCCCTTCATTCTTCCCCTCCTGCTACCTTCTTCTTCTTCTTCTTTTTTTTCTTAACATATATTGCATTATTTGTTTCAGAGGTACAGATCTGAGATTCAACAGTCTTGCAGAATTCACAGCGCTTACCAGAGCACATACCCTTCCCAGTGTCTATCACCCAGTCACCCCATCCCTCCCACCCCACCCCCCACTCCAGCAACCCTCAGTTTGTTTCCTGCGATTAAGAATTCCTCATATCAGTGAGGTCATATGATACATGTCTTTCTCTGTTTGACTTATTTCACTCAACATAATACTCTCCAGTTCCATCCACGTCATTGCAAATGGCAAGATCTCATTCCTTTTGATGGCTGCATAATATTCCATTGTATATATATATACACCACATCTTCTTTATCCATTCATCTGTCGATGGACATCTTGGCCCTTTCCACATTTGGCTATTGTGGACATTGCTGCTATAAACATCGGGGTGCATGTACCCTTTTGGATCCCTACTTTTGTATCTTTGGGGTAAATACCCAGTAGTGCAATTTCTGGATCATA
>NW_023270696.1:1157858-1183034 GCF_011800145.1 Mirounga leonina
CCTTTCTCTTCATCCTCACCAGCATTTGTTGTTCCCTGACTTGTTATTTTTCGCCATTCTGACTGGTGTGAGGTGGTATCTGATTGTGATTTGATTTGTATTTCCCTGATGGCAAGTGATGTGGAGCATTTTTTCATGTTTCTGTTGGTCATTTGTATGTCTTCTTTGGAGAAATATCTGTTCATGTCTTCTGCCCATTTCTCGACTGTATTATTTGTTTTTTGAGTGTTGAGTTTATATTTTTATAAACTTATAACTAACTTCCTCTATTTTTGGATGATGAAAAATGGTTTTATTCCCTCTTGATTGAATATTGCTTAAATAAAACCTGTTTTTTTTTCTTCTATTGAAATTAACAGTGTTTTCTGTCTTTCTGTAATTAGAAAAACATTAATATAAAGAGGTAAATTTGATTGGATGGAAATGATGGTCTAATTTATTTTCTACAACACATAATTTTGTTTCCCCCATGACACACGCACAGTTATATTGACGTATAACTGATACACAAAAATCTTCACATATTTAAAGTATATGGTTGATGAATCTGGACATATTTATGAACGATTAACCATAATCAAGGCAATAAATTAGCTGCAAAAGTTTCCTAGTTTACTTTGTGTCCTGTGTGTGTGTGTGTGTGAAATAATAATACTTAACATGATTTGCCCACTTAACACATTTTAAGTATGTAATACAGTATTATTAAATTCAGGCAATATGTTGAACAGTGCTTTTCTAGAATTTATTCATCTTGCATGACTGTAATTTTATAACCATCGAACAACTTCCTGTTTTCCTCTCCTCCCATCCCCTGGCCACCACCATTTTATTTTCTGTTTCTGTAAGTTTAACTGTTTTATACACCTCATGTAAGAGGAGTATTTTTCCTTCTGTGTCTGGCTTGTTTCACTTAGCATAATGCCCTCAAAGTCCATCCGTATTGTTGTGCATTGCAGGATTTCTCTTTTAAGGCTGAATCACATTACATTAATATCAAATGATATTCCATTAATTAAGGATGAGTAATAAACAACATCTCCATTCACCCATAGATGGACGCTTAAGTTGTCTATTGTAAATAATGCTACAATGAACACAAAGATAAAGATATTTCTTTGAGACCCTGATTTCAATTCTTTTGGATATATACCAGAAATAGGATTGTTGGGTCATATGACAGTTTTATTTTTAATTTTGGGGGGAATGTTGATTCTGTTTTTCATAAAGACTGTACCATTTTACATTCCCACCAACACTGTATGAGAATTCTAATTTCTCCACAACCTTGTCAATGTTTCCTATCTTTTGTTTTTTATAACATCCATATTTACTGGTGTGATGTGATATTGCATTTTTTATATGCATTATCTTGATGATTAGTGATGCTGAGCACTTTTTCCTATACCTATTAAACATTGTATGTCTTGTTTGGAGAAATGCCCATTCAAAACTTTGCCTACTTTTTTATCAAGTTTTATTTATTTATTTATTTTGCTATTGTTTCATTTAGATTCTTATATATTTTGGATATTAACTCCTTTTGGATTTTTTTTTGCAAATATTTTCTCCCATTTCCTAGATTTTTCCTTTTGTGGTTTTGGTATCATATCTATAAAATCATTGCCAAGACCAATGTCATGAACTTTTCCTTTATGTTTCTTCTAGGAGTTTTAATTTTAGATCCTACATTTAAGATTTCAGTACATTTTGAGTTGATTAATGGTGCATATGGTGTAAGCTAGACATCCAGCTTCATTCTTTTGCATGTGGATATTTGGCTTTCCCAGCACCATTTATTGAAAAGACTATCTTTTCCCCATTATGTATTCCTGGTAACTTTGTTGGCGATCCAATGGTTGTATATAAATGGGTTATATCTGGGCTCTTTATTTTATTCCACTGATCTATATGTCTACATTTATGCCAGTAGTGTATGTTCTAATTATTGGAGCTTGATGATGATATTTTTACAATTGTCACTCTTCTCTATTTTAGAGAGCATCAGAGAAGAGGTAAGACATTAAGAGGATGTGTATTTATTTACAAAACACATAGTAGGAAAAAAGATCTAAGTCACTAGATGTAAGGACATAGGTTCTAAGAATTTAACATAGAATACTTTTGGGGAAGGTGACACTGTCTCATTTGACCATATGTAATATCTCATCTTCCTCAGCTGTACCAGCCTTTGGGAAAAACTTTGCACATGGGGATGATGAGGAGTACCAATGAGAGCAAACTAACAGGTTTCATCCTTTTGGGGTTTTCTGATTACCCTCAGTTATGGAAGGTTTTATTTGTGATCATTTTGATCTTTTATTTATTAACCATTTTCGGGAATACCACCATCATTCTGGTATCTCGTCTGGAATCCAAGCTTCATACACCAATGTATTTCTTCCTTTCTCATCTCTCCTTTTTGGATATCAGCTTTACCAGCAGTGTTATTCCTCAGCTCCTGGTAAACTTGTGGAATCCTATGAAAAACATCACTTACAGTGGCTGTGTGGTTCAGCTCTATGTCTCTCTTGCCCTGGGATCCACAGAGTGTGTCCTCCTGGCTGTGATGTCCTATGATCGCTACATCGCCGTCTGCCGTCCCCTCCACTACACTGTCTTAATGCATCCCCATTTTTGCATGGCCCTGGCATCTTTGGCATGGCTCAGTGGGGTGGTCACTACTCTAGTACAGTCCACTCTCACCCTGCAGCTACCTTTCTGTGGACATCGTCAAGTGGATCATTTCATCTGTGAGGTCCCTGTGCTCATCAATTTGGCTTGTGTGGACACCACTTTCAATGAGGCTGAGCTTTTTGTAGCTAGCATCATCTTCCTTATAATACCTGTTTCCATCATCTTGGTTTCCTATGGCTCCATAGCCCAAGCAGTTTTGAGGATTAAGTCAGTTTCTGGAAGAAAGAAAGCATTTGGGACCTGCTCCTCCCACCTGATGGTTGTCATAATCTTCTATGGAACCATCATCTTCATGTATCTGCAGCCAGCCAAGAGTAGACCCAAGGACCAGGGAAAGTTTGTTTCCCTCTTTTACACTGTGGTGACCCCCATGCTCAACCCTCTTATCTATACTTTGAGAAATAAAGAGGTTAAACGGGCACTAAAGAAAGTTCTAGGAAAGATTCTGGGAATAAATTTTACATGATTATTTAAAAAAGTTTTTTTTTTTTTTTAAACACTACTGTGATGAACATCTCTTTTGTGTGTGGTAAAAAACACAAAAAATGTTTTAATAAAAGCCTATTTGGATTATTTTCTCCCATTTTCTTTTGGTTAATTACCTATACAACATTCTATAATATACTATAGAATACATGTGTCTAGTCCCAACTTTGCCATTTCCAGTAGCAACATAAGGTCAATACTTTACATAAAAATATTTGAGAAATGTTTTAAACTAGTCATTTTATTTATTTGTGAAAAACACATTTAGTTCTCAGCTTTCCTGTATCTCTAGATGGACTGATGTCTTCCTTTTTTCCAAAGTTGTGCCCAAGATGAAATAAATTTAGGCAAACTTATTAGGCAGAATTTTAATTTCCTCCTACACTGAATGTGATAGAGATGTGTAGAGGGGCATAATCCACATGAGGACAAAAGCCATACATTCAGGTAGAGGATAAAGTAGATGGAATGACCCTGGTTCTATTATTTTGTAGTTGAACCAATAAACTAGTTCTGACTAACTAACAATAAAGTCTGATTCATAAGAAAAAGCTCAGCTATAGAATATTCTAGGGCTTGAAAATACATATAAAGAAAAACTTTTACTATTGTTAGTGTAACTCTACATTTCTCTATATACAAGATATTTTCATAACTTGGAGATTTATATTCCAGACGGAAGTTTAGTCAAACTCCTCTTGTTGTTTATGTTACAGCATTGATGATTTGTTTCCCATGACTTCACTCTAAATGGCCTTTGTTTATAACATTTCTTTTCTGGGTGTTATACACAACTAATGAATCATTGAACACTACATCAAAAACTAATGATGTACTATATGTTGGCTAATTGAAGTTAAGCTAAAAAAAGAAAAGAAGAAAGCACTTCTTTTCTGGAAAGGAGTAACTTTTGCATCTTGATTCTTGGAACTTTTTTTTTGTAAACACTCTATTTCACTGAGTTTTTTGTAAACACTACTTCACTGAATTGTAGCAAACATTGGTTGTATGGTCTTTAGCTTGCAAAAATGCTGTGTATTCAAACATGCATCAAAATAAATATATGAATTCAGTGAAATGAGGAGGAATTTTGTCGCAGAATCCTGCAGGTCCAAATGTGATAATAATTTCAAATAAAGAATAAGAAGTCAGGGAATAAATTATCACTTCTAATTGTTCAGAAACAGAGGCATAATTAGAATGGTAATACTCTGCCTAGATTCTATGCCTTTGTGTGTGTGTGTGTGTTTTCTTAATTGAAGTATGATTAACATACAGTGTTATATTATTTTGGGTGTACAATATTCAGCAATTTTTTTAAAAAGATTTTATTTATTTGTTTGACTGAGAGAGACACAGCAAGAGAGGGAACACAAGCAGGGGGAGTGGGAGAGGGAGAAGCAAGCTTCCTGCCGAGCAGGGAGCCCAATGTGGGGCTTGATCCCAGGACTCTGGGATCATGACCTGAGCCGAAGGCAGATGCTTAACCACTGAGCCACCCAGGTGCCCCAATATTCATCAATTCTACAGATTATTCAGTGCTCATTAAGACAAGTGTATTCTTAATCTCCTTTATCTATTTCACCCATCATCCTACCCATCTTCCCTCTGGCAATCACCAGTTTGTTGACTATATTTAAGAATCTGGGTTTTTTTGTTTATCTCTTTTTTTTTCTGCTTCTTCATTTGTTTTGTTTCTTAAATTCCACATATGTCCAAAATCACATGGTGTTTAACATTCTCTGAGTGATTTATTTCACAGCAATTTGCCCTCAAGGTCCATCCATGTGATTATAAATAGCAAAATCTCATTATTATGTATGACTGTATAATATTCCATCACACACACAAAAACCCCACACATATACACACACACCACATCTTTCTCCATTCACCTATCAGTGGAAACATGAGCTGCTTCCATATTGTGGCTATTGTAAACAATGCTGCAGTAGGCATAGGGATACATATATTTTTTAAAATTAGTGTTTTTGTTTTCTTTGGATGCATATCCAACAGTGGCATTACTGGATCATATGGTAATTCTATTTTTTTTAAAGACTATTTATTTATTTATTTATTTATTTATTTATTTATTTATTTACTTACTTACTTATAGCACAAGTGGGGGGAGGGACAGAAGGAGAAGAAGAGAGAGAGAATCTCAAGCAGATGCCCTGCTGAGCCCAGAGCCTGACTCACTCCAGAGCCCAACATGGGACTCCATCTCAGGACCCTGAGATCATGACCTGAGGCAAAATCAAGAATCAGACACTGACTGAGCCACCCAGGTGCCCCTCTATTTTTAATATTTTGAGAGACCTCTATACAGTCTTCCACAGAGGCTGCACCAACTTGCATCCCCACCAACAGTGCATGAGGGTTCCTTTTTCTCCTCATTCTCACCAACACTTGCTCTTTCTCACCCTTTTGATTTTAGGCATCTGACAGGTGTGAGATGATATCTCACTCTAGTTTTCATTTGCATTTCCTTGATGATTACTGATATTGGGCATCTTTTCATGTCTTTTGGCCATCTATATGTCTTCTTTGAAAAATGTATATTCATGCCTCCTGCCCATTTCTTAACCAGATTATTATTATTATTGATGTTGAGTTGTATAAGTTCTTTATATATTGTGGATACTAACCCTTTATTGGATATATCATTTGCAAATATCTTCTCCCATTTGGTAGGTTGCTTTTTTTTTTTTTTACATCTTTGTCTATCTATCTATCTATCTATCATCTATCTATCTATCTATCTGTAATCTATCTATCATCTATTTATCTATCATCTATCTGTCTATATCTATCTATCTATAATCTATCTATCATCTATCATCTATCTATCTATCTATCTATCTATCTATCTATCTATCTATCTATCTATAATCTATCTATCTATCATCTATCAATCTATCAGAGAGACAGCCCAAGCAAGGGAAGTGGCAGGGAGAAGCAGGCTCCCTGCTGAACAAGGAGCCTGATATGGGACTTGATCCCAAGACCCTGGGATCATGACCTGAGCTGAAGGCAGACACTCAACTGGCTGAGCCACCCAGTTTTCCCATGTCTTTTTGTTTCATCAATGGTTTCCTTCACTGTGTGAAAGTTTTTATTTTGATGAAGTCCCAATAGTTTAATTTTCATTTTATTTCCCTTGCCTTAGGAGACATATCTAGAAAACTGTTTCTATAGCTGATGTCAAAGAAATTACTGCCTAATGTTCTCTTCTAGGAGTTTTACAATTTCAGGTGTTATATTTAAGTCTCTAATACGTTTTGAATTTATTTTTGTGTATGATGTAAGAAAGTGGTCCCGTTTCATTCTTTTGCATGTAGCTGTCCATATTCTCCAACACGATTTGTTGAAAAGATTGTCTTGGGCGCCTGGGTGGCTCAGTTGGTTAAGCAACTGCTTTCAGCTTAGGTCATGACCCTGGAGTCCCGGGATCAAGTCCCGCATCGGGCTCCCTGCTCAGCGAGGAGCCTGCTTCTCCCTCTGACCCTCCCCCCTCTCATGTACTCTCTCTCATTCTTGCTCTCTCAAATGAATAAATAAATCTTAAAAAAAAAAAAAAGAAAAGATTGTCTTTTCCCCATTGTATATTCTTGCATCTTTTGTAGTAGATTAATTGGCCACTTAAGTGTAGGTTTATTTCTGGGCTCTCTATTCTGTTCTATTGATCTGTGTGTCTACTTTTGTGCCAGTATCATGCTGTTTTGATTGTATACCTTGAAATTTGGGATGACAATACCTCCAGTTTTATTTTTTTTTAATTCTTTTTCTCATCTTTGGGATTTATTTTTCTTAGTTTTCACAGGAATTTTGGAAGTCCCTTACATGTCTCTTTGATTTTATTTTATTTTGTTATGTTATGTTAATCACCATACATTACATCATTAGTTTTTGATGTAGTGTTCCATGATTCATTGTTTGTGTATAACACCCAGTGCTCCATGCAGAACGTGCCCTCCTTAACACCCATCACCAGGCTAACTCATCCCCCCACCCCCTCCCCTCTAGAACCCTCAGTTTGTTTCTCAGAGTCCATTTTTTTTTCAAGATTGCTTTGGCTATTTGAGATCTTTTGTGGTTCCATGCAAATTTTAGTTTAGTTTTAGCTCTATAAAGAGTGTTTTTGGTATTTTGATAGGGATTGTATTCAATCTATAGATTGCTTTAGGTAGTATGGACATTTTAGTAATACCGATTCTTCCTGTACATGAACATGGAATATCTTTCCATTTGTTTGTGTCATCTTCAATTTCATCAATGTTTTATAATTCTGAGTACAGGTTTTTCATCTGTTTCGTTAAGTTTATTCCTGGGTATTTTATTCTTTTTAGTGCAATTGTAATGGAATTGCTTTATTAATTTATCTTTCCGCTACTTCTTTATTAGTGTGTATAAATGCGACATATTGTTGTATATTAATTTTGTATCCTGTGACTTTACTGAATTCCTTTTATTAGTTTTAGAAGTTTATTGGTGGTCTTCAGGGTTTCCTACACATAGTGTCATGTCATATGCAAATAGTAAAAGTTATATTTCTTCCTTACGAATGTGAATGTTTTTGTCTTTTACTTGCCTAATTGCTGTGACTAAGCCTTCCACTACTAAGTTTAATAAAAGTGGTGAGACCCAGTGCTCATCACAACACGTGCCCTCCTTAATACCCATCACGTGGTTATGACATCCTCCTACCCCCCCCCAACGTAAGCATTAGTTTGTACACTAATGATGTACTATATGCTGGCTAACTGAACATAATAAAAATAAATAAATAAATAAATAAATAAAAGTGGTGAGAGTGGACTTTTGTGTCTTGTTTAAATTTATTTCAAGTTATTTTTTTAAAAAAATATTTAAATTCCATTTAGTGAACATACACTGTATTATTAGCTTCAGGGGTAGAATTTAGTAATTCATCAGTTGCATATAACACCCAGGGCTCATTCCATCAAGTACCTTCCTTTATCCAGTTACCCCATCCCTCCACCAAACCTCCAGCAACCTTCAATTTGTTCCCTACAGTTAAGAGTCGCTTGTGGTTTGCCTCCTTCTCTGATTTCTTCTTATTTTATTTTTCCTTCCTTTCCCCTATGTTCATCGGTTTTGTTTCTTGAACATCACATATGAGTGAAATCATATGATATTTCAAATTTTTATTTAAATTCTATTGAGTTAACATATATGGTATAATTGGTTTCAGGAGTAGAATAGGATTTATCACTTATATTTAACACCCAGTGTTCATCACATCAAGTGCCCTCCTTAATCCCCATCACCCATTTAGCCCAATCCCCCACCCATCTCCCTCCATCAACCCTCAGTTTGTTCTCTATAGTTAAGAATGTTGGGCCTCCTGGGTGGCTTAGTCAGTTCAGCCTCTGCCTTTGGCTCAGGTCATGATCTCAGGGTCCTGGTACTGAGTCCCACATCAGGCTCCTTGCTCAGTGGGAAACCTGCTTCTTCCTCTACCTGATGCTCCTCCTGCTTGTGCTATCTCTCTGACAAATAAATAAAATCTTAAAAAAAAAAAGAATCTCTTATGGCTTGCTTTTTTTTCTCCCTTCCCCTATGTTCATGTTTTGTTTCTTAAATTCCACATATGAGTGAAATCATATGGTAGTTGTGTTTTATTCTTAATCTTGGAGGCAAAGCTGTCAGTTTTTCACCACTGAGTATGAAATTGCCATGGGTTTTTCATAGACGCCCTTTATTATGTTGAGTTATGTTCCCTTTAGCCCTACTTTGTGAAGAACTGTTATCATGAAGGGATGTTGCATTTTGCCAGATGTTTTTTTCTGCATCTATTGAAATGGTCTGTGGTTTTTATCTTCTCTCTTATTAATTAACATTGATTGATTTGTGAATATTGAACTGCACTTGTATCCTTGGAATACATTCTACTTTGTTGTGGTGAATTATTTTTTGTAATGTATTGCTGGATTTGGTTTGCCAATATTTTGTTGAGGAATTTTGCATCTATGTTCATTAGTCTTTATTTGGTTTTGGTTTTAAGATAATGCTGGCTTAATAGACTGAATTTGAATTTCTTTCTTCTTTTATTTATTTATTTATTTTGGAATAGTTTGAGAAGAATAGGCACTATCTCTTTTTTAAATGTTTATTAGAATTCACATCTGAAGCCATCTGTTTCTGGACTTTTGTTTGTTGGGAGCTTTTTGATACTGATTCAACTTTATTACTAGTAATCAGTCTTTTCAAATTTTCTATTTCTTCTTGATTCAGTTTTGGAAAGTTATATGGTTTTAAGAATTTATCCATTTCTTCTAGATTGCCCAATTTGTTAGCATATAATTTTTCCTAGTAATGTCTTGTAAGCCATTGTGTTCTGTGATGTTAGGTGTTATTTTTCCTCCTTCATTTATGATTTTATTTACTTGACTTGTCTCATTTTTTCTTGATGAGTTTGGCTTATCAAATTGTTTATGAATTTCATTGTTATTTTCAAAAATAAGATGTTGGTTTCATTGATCTGTCTTATTGTGTTTTTAGTTTTTATTTCATTTATTTATGTTCTAAACTTTATTATTTCCTTCCTTTACTAATTTTGGGCTTTTGTTCATACCACCTTTAGATGTAAGTTTAGGTTGTTTATTTGAGATTTTTCTTATCACTTGAGGTAGGTCTATATTACTATAATCTTCCCTCTGAGAACAGGTTTTGCTGCATCCCAACAATTTTGGACTGTTATGTCTTTATTTTCATTTGTTACCATGCATTTTTTGATTTCCTGCTTAATTTCTTGGTTGACCTATTCACTGTTTAGTAGCATTTATTTAGCCTCTTGTATTTGTGTTTTTACCCCAGACTTTTTTCTAGTGATTGATTTCTAGTTTTATAGCATTGTGGTTGGAAAAGATGCATAATACAGCCACACACCTCCAGGAGCTGTTGCATGCTTTGCCCACTCATGCATCCCAACAGTCATAGCACACCACGCCCAGACATGCACCCCTAGCCACCATTGCACAGGGCCCAGCTACACATAGTTTCCCACCCATTGCACCTTGAACAAAACCCCCAGCCACTGAACTACTTTGAGGGATAAGGCATAAGATTACTGTTTGAGCACATATTTTGCTAATACTGCACTCCACTCCCAAGTTACCTGGTGGGTGTGCCACCTCAGAGCTGGTCTGCTTGTATCCCATTAACACCACAGAAATCAAGTATAGCCCACAACAGGCAAAGAGTCAGTGCAGACAACTGTGCTGAAAGGAAAAGTGACTCAGACACAACAGCAGGGCAAAAGAAACACACATAGGATACTCTCCTGAAGTGCCAGGTTTTGGTGAAAAGGGGACATTGCACTTCAGGGCACTCCAGGACCTCTTCTTCATGAAGTGACTATTTTCAATAGTGAGGACACAGGTGACTTTCTTAACACTGAGAAACAGACACAGAGAGGGAGAGAGATAAAGAGGCAGAGAAATTTATCCCAAATGAAAGATTAGGACACACAAAAGCAGTAAAAATGAATATTTATGGGGGACAGAGCAAGAAGGCAGAGGATTAGGAGACCTGGATTTTGTCTGGTCCCAGGAATTCAGCTGGATAGGGATCAAACATTTCTGAACACCTACAAACTCAACAGGAGATCAAAGAAAAGAATAGCAACAACTCTCTGAACAGAAAAGCAAACACTTCTGGAAGGTAGGACGTGCGGAGAAGTGAATCTGAGGCAATATTTGGGAGGATAGACAGTGGGGAGGGGGCCTCCGTCAGCTGCTACCAGCAAGTGATAGAGCCGTGGAGCACAAAATTGCAACTTTTAGAAGACGGCTCCTCTGAGGGACATTGCTCCAGTGGCTAAGCAGGGGGTGGAACCCTCGTGGGACAGTGTGGTCTCAGGACCCTCGGGGTCACAGAAAGACCGGGGGTGCCTGAGAGGGGCAGAACTCCCAGGTATTGGAGCAGGGAAGCCAGCTGCAGAGACGGAGCCAAGAGCGGGCTCTCAACTCGGGGTTGCCATAAACCATGATCTGCGGCACAGTCGGGCCACTGCTCCTCCAGCAGGGCCTCAACAAGCAGCAGATCTGGGGAGACTTCCCTTCCTCCCTTAGGAGGAGCGGCGTGGGAGTGCACTACAGGGATCTGCTGGGTTTGGAGACTCCACACCGGGTCGTGTGCCACAGATAGAAATGCTTGGTCACAGGCTGGGTGAGCATGGAGTGCGGCTGGAGCCTGGGGAGATGGGAGTGATTGACTGCTTTTCTCTGGGGGCTCACTGAGGAGTGGGGCCCCTGAGTTCTTGGCTCCTCTGGGGCAAAGATTGGGAGGCCGTCATTTTCACTCTAGTCCTCTAAAGCTGTCCAGAAAGCTTGCAGGGAACAAAAGCTCCTGAGAGCAAACCCAGGAGATTACTTAGCCCGGACCTGGCAAGGGAGGGGCAATTTCGCCTCCGGCAAAGACATTTGGGAAACACGGCAACAAGCCCCTCCCCCAGAAGATCAGCAAGAACAGCCAGCCAAGACCAAGTTTACCGATCAATGAGAACGGCAAAACTCCAGCGCTAGGGGAATACTGCACATAGAATTCATGGCTTTTTTACAATGTTTCTTTAGTCTTTCAAAGTTAATTATTTTTAACTGTCTTTTTTTTTTTTGAATTTTTCTTTTTCCCTTTTTCAACCAACATCTTATCAATCCCTTTTAAAAAAAATATTTATTATTTTTCATTTTTAGAGTCATATTCTATCCCTTCATAGTCATTACCCGTATTTTTGGCATATATATATAAGTTGTTCTCTCTTTAAAATTTTGAGATACAGTTTCTTCTAACAGATCAAAATATACCCTAAAACTCTAGTGTATGGCTTTGTTCTGGTCGCCTGCCTGATCACATTCTCTCCCTTTTTTTTTTTAATCCTTTTCTTTCTTTTTTCAACCAACTTCTTATCATCAATTTCTTTTATAAAATCTTTTATAATTTTCATCTTTACAGTCATATTCCATCCCTTCATCGTATTAACCCTGATTTTTGTACATATGTAAGTTTTTCTTTCTTTAAAATTTTGGGAGACACTTTCTTCTAACAGACCAAATACACCCAAAATCTAGTGTGTGGCACTGATCTATGCACCAGCCTGATCATATTTGACCATATTCTGTTTTTTTGTTTTGTTTTTGTTTTTGTTTGTTTTTATCTCTTTCTTTTTCCTTTTTTAATCCTTTTTCTTCTTTCTTTCTTTCTCTTTGTTTCCCCCCCAGTTTCAGATCTTTTCTGATTTCTTTAGTGTATATTTTCTGGGGATGTTATTACCCTGTTAGCATTTTGTTCTCTCATTCATCTATTCTCCTCTGGACAAAATGACAAGATGGAAAAAATCAAAACAACAAAAAGAACAAGAGGCAGTACCAACTGCCAGGGACCTACTCAATATGGACATTAGTAAGATGTCAGAACTACAGTTCAGAATGACGATTTTAAAGATACTAGCTGGGCTTGAAAAAAACATGGAAGTTATTAGAGAAACCCTTTCTGGAGAGATAAAAGAACTAAAATCTAACCAAGTGGAAAACAAAAAGGCTATTAATGAGGTGCAATACAAAATGGGATGCTAACTGCTAGGATAAATGAGGCAGAAGAGAAAATTAGTGATATAGAAGACCAAACGATGTAAAATAAAGAAGCTGAGAAAAAGAGAGATAAAAAACTACTGGATCACGAGGGCAGAATTCGAGAGATAAGTGATACCATAAGATGAAACAACATCAGAATAATTGGGATCCCAGAAGAAGAAGAAAGAGAGAGAGGGGCAGAAGGTATATTGGAGCAAATTATAGCAGAGAACATTAATAATTTGGGGAAGGAAATGCATCAAAATCCAGGAGGCGCAGAGAACCCCTCTCAAAATCTATAAAAATAAGTCAACACCCCAACATCTAATAGTAAAACTTACAAGTCTCAGAGACAAAGAGAAAATCCTGAAAGCAGCTTGGGAGAAGAGATCCGTAACCTACAAAGGTAGAAACATTAGATTGGCAACAGACCTATCCACAGAGACCTGGCAGGCCAGGAAGGACTGGCATGATATCTTCAGAGCACTAAATGAGAAAAATATGCAGCCAAGAATACTATATCCAGCTAGGCTGTCATTGAAAATAGAAGGAGAGATAAAAAGATCCCAGGACAAACAAAAACTAAAGGAATTTGCAAACATGAAACCATCCCTACAAGAAATATTTAAAGGGGTCCTCTGAGCAAAGAGAGAGCCTAAAAGTAACAGAGAGCAGAAAGGAACACAGACAATATACAGTAACAGTACCTTACAGGAAATACAATGGCATTAAATTCATAACTTTCAATAGTTAACCTGAATGTAAACGGGCTGAATGCCCTTTTCAAAAGACACAGGCTATCAGATTGGATAAAAAAACAAGACCCATCAATATGCTGTATGCAAGAGACTCATTTTAGACCCAAAGACACCCCCAGATTGAATGTGAGGGGGTGGAAAACCATTTACCATGCTAATGGACACCAAAAGAAAGCTGGGGTGTCAATCCTTATATCGGACAAATTAGATTTTAAACCAAAGACTGTAATAAGAGATGAGGAAGGACACTATATTCTACTTAAAGGGTCTATCCAACAAGAAGATCTAACAGTTGTAAATATCTATGCCCTTAACATGGGAGCAGCCAATTATATAAGGCAATTAATAATGAAAGCAAAGAAATACATCAACAATAATACAATAATAGTGGGGAACTTTAACACTCCCCTCACTGAAATGGACAGATCATCTAAGCAAAAGATCAACAAGGAAATAACGACTTTCAATGACACACTGAACCAAATGGACTTCACAGATATTTTCAGAACATTCCATCCCAAACCAACAGAATACACATTCATCTCTAGTGCCCATGGAACATTCTCCAGAATAGATCACATCCCAGGTCACAAATCATGTCTCAACTGGTACCAAAAGAGTTGGATCATTCCCTGCCTATTTTCAGACCACAATGGTTTGAAACTGGAAGTCAATCACAAGAGGAAAGTCAGAAAGAACTCAAATACATGGAGGCTAAAGAGCATCCTACTAAAGAATGAATGGGTCAACCAGGAAATTAAAGAATAATTTAAAAAATTTATGGAAACAAATGAAAATGAAAACACAACTGTTCAAAATCTTTGGGATACAGCAAAGGCAGTCCTAAGAGGAAAGTATATAGCAATAGCAATAGCAATACAGCCTTTCTCAAGAAACAAGAGAGGTCTCAAATACACAACCTAACCCTACACCTAAAGGAGCTGGGGAGAGAACAGCAAATAAAGTCTAAACCCAGCAGGAGAATAGAAATAAAAAAGATCAGAGCAGGAATCAATGAAATAGAAACCAAAAGAACAGTAGAACAGATCAACGAAACAAGGAGCTTGTTCTTTTAAAGAATTAAGATTGATAAACTCCTGGCCAGACTTATGAAAAAAAAAAGAGAAATGACCCAAATCAACAAAATCATGAATGAAAGAGGAGAGATCACAACCAACACCAAAGAAATACAAACAATTATAAGAACATATTCTGAGCAACTCTATGCCAGCAAATTAGATAACCTGGAAGAAATGGATGCATTCATAGAGATGTATCAACTACGAAAACTGAACCAGAAAGAAATAGAAAACCTGAACAGACCTATAACCACTAAGGAAATTGAAGCAGTCATCAAAAATCTCCCAACAAACAAGAGCCCGGTGCCAGATAACTTCCCAGGGGAATTCTACCAAATATTTAATGAAGAAGTAATACCTATTCTTCTTAAAGTGTTCCAAAAATAGAAATGGAAGGAAAACTTCCAAACTCGTTTTAGGCGGCCACCATTACCTTGATCCCCAAACCAGACAAAGGTCCCATCAAAAAGGAGAATTACAGACCAGTATCCTTGGTGAACATGGATGCAAAAATTCTCACCAAAATACTAGCCAATAGGATCCAACAGTACATTAAAAGGATTATTTACCACGACCAAGTGGGATTTATCCCTGGGCTGCAAGGTTGGTTCAACATCCTCAAATCAATCAACATGATACAATACATTAATAAATGAACAAGAACCATATGATGCTCTCAACAGATGTAGAAAAAGTATTTGACAAAGTACAGCATCCTTTCTTGAACAAAACTCTTCAGAGTATAGGCATAGAGGGTACATACCTCAATATCATAAAAGCCATCTATGAAAAACCCACAGTGGATATCATTCTCAATGGGGAATATCTGAGAGCTTTCCCCATAAGGTCAGGAACGTGGCAGAGATGTCCACTATCACCACTGCTATTCAACATAGTATAAGAAGTCCTAGCCACAGCAATCAGACAACAAAAAGAAATAAAAGGCATCCAAATCAGCAAAGGAGTCAAACTCTCACTCTTTGCAGATGATATGATACTTTATGTGGAAAACCCAAAAGACTCCACCCCAAAACAGCTAGAAGTCATACAGGAATTCAGTCAAGTGGCAGGATATACAATCAATGCACAGAAATCAGTGGCATTCCTATACACCAACAACAAAACAGAAGAAAGAGAAATTAAGGAGCCGATCCTATTTACAATTGCACCCCAAACCATAAGATACCTAGGAATAAATCTAACCAAAGAGGCAAAGGATCTGTACTCAGAAAACTATAAAATACTCATGAAAGAAATTGAGGAAAACACAAAGAAATGGAAAAACGTTCCATGCTCATGGATTGGAAGAACGAATATTGTGAAGATGTCAATGCTACCTAGAGCAATCTACACATTCAATGCAATCCCCATCAAAATACCACCCACTTTTTTCAAAGAAATGAACAAATAATCCTAAAATTTGTATGGAACCAGAATAGACCCTGAATAGCCAGAGGAATGTTGAAAAAGAAGAGCAAAGCTGGCGGCTTCACAATTTCGGACTTCCAGCTCTATTACAAAGCTGTCATCATCAAGACAGTATGGTACTGGCACAAAAGCAGACACATAGATCAATGGCACAGAATAGAGAGCCCAGAAATGGATCCTCAACTTTAGGGTCAACTAATCTTTGACAAAGCAGGAAAGAATGTCCAGAGGAAAAAGGTCTCTTCAACAAATGGTGTTGGGAAAATTGGACAGCCACATGCAGAAGAATGAAACTGGACCATTTCTTTACACCACACACAAAAATAGACTCCAAATGGTGAAAGACCTCAATGTGGGACAGGAGTCCATCCAAATCCTAAAGAAGAACATGGGCAGCCACCTCTTTGACCTCAGCCACAGCAACTTCTTAGAAACATCGCCAAAGGCAAGGGAAGCAAGGGCAAAAATGAACTATTTGGACTTCATCAAGATAAAAAGCTTTTGCACAGCAAAAGAAACAGTCAACAAAACCAAAGACAACCGATGGAGTGGGAGAAGATATTTGCAAATGACATATCAGATAAAGGGATAGTATCCAAAATTTATAAAGAACTTATCAAACTCAACACCCAAAGAACACATGATCCAATCAAGAAATGGGCAGAAGACATGAACAGACATTTTTCCAAAGAAGTCATCCAAATGGCCAACAGACACATGAAAAAGTGCTCAACATTGCTCGGCATCAGGGAAATCCAAATCAAAACCTCAATGAGATATCACCTCACACCAGTCAGAATGGCTCAAATTAAGAAGTCAGGAAATGACAGATGTTGGCGGGGATGCAGAGAAAGGGGAACCCTCCTACACCGTTGGTGGGAATCCAAGCTGGTGCAGCCACTCTGGAAAACAGTATGGAGGTTCCTCAAAAAGTTGAAAATAAAGCTACAATATGATCCAGAAATTGCACTACTGGGTATTTACCCCGAAGATACAAATGTAGGGATCCGAAGGGGTACATGCACCCTGATGTTTATAGCAACAATGTCCACAATAGCCAAACTATGGAAAGAGCCAACATGTCCATCGACAGATGAATGGATAAAGAAGAGGTGGTGTATATATATACAATGGAATATTATGCAGCCATCAATAGGCATGAGATCTTGCCATTTGCAATGATTTGGGTGGAACTGGAGGGTATTATGCTGAGCGAACTAAGTCAAACAGAGTAAGACGTGTCATATGACCTCGCTGATATGAGGAATTCTTAATCTCAGGAAACAAACTGAGGGTTGATGGAGTGGGGGGTGGGCTGGGAGGGATGGGGTGACTGGGTGATAGACACTGGGGAGGGTATGTGCTCTGGGAAGTGCTGTGAATTGTGTAAGACTGATGAATCACAGACCTGTACCTCTGAAACAAATAATACATTGTATGTTAAAAAAGAAGAAGAAGAAGAAGAAGAAGAAGAAGAAGAAGAAGAAGAAGAAGAAGAAGAAGAAGAAGAAGAAGAAGAAGAAGAAGGGAGCAGGAGGGGAAGAATGAAGGGTGGGCAATCGGAGTGGGAGACGAACCATGAGAGATGATGGACTCTGAAAAACAAACTGAGGGTTCTAGAGGGGAGGGCGGTGGGAGGATGGGTTAGCCTGGTGATGGGTATTAAAGAGGGCACGTTCTGCATGGAGCACTGGTTGTTATGCACAAACAATGAATCATGGAACACTACATCAAAAACTAATGATGTAATGTATGGTGATTAACATAATAACAAAATTAAAAAAAAGAAATACCTGTGTACAGACATACCGTTTCTCTATTCCTTCCAATCAGAATGGTGCTGATGTCAGCAGCTGTGCTTGGGTTGTAGAGATCAGTGTGTCTGAAAGTGTTGATGGGGACAGGTAGGTTTTGCTCAGGGTCAGCTCTGCATGCTTCACCGACAGTTTCTCAGAGCCATGGAGATCCCCGCCCAGCATCAGGAGAATGTGATGACTCATAAGGGGCAGTAGTGACTGCAAGCCAGGCTGCACATCACAATCAGCCAGGGGTTCTTTCTGGTAAATCCCTCATTCTGAAATGATGGTTTTAAGGTATTTATTTAGTCCCCCGATAAATATTAAAACTCATGCCACAACTCCACTCCTGGAGATGACCACACTTTTCCCAACTCCCCCTCTATGCTATCGTGGATGGGTGCACAGATGTCACCCCTTGGGCACTGCGTGGAAGACAGAAACTTCCAGGAAGACCTTCATTTGAATGAAGAACCTCTCCACCTCATGGAGCAGTGCTTGCCTCTCACTGCATTGCTTGGGCTCTTGTTTTAAGACCTCCACCTCTTCCTTGAGGATGGAGCACCTCTCCTTCAACTGGAGGATCTCAGACAACAACTCCACAGTGCTCAGGGCCTGGGTGTCCTCTATAAAGTCCTCCCAGCCCTCCTCCTCATTTCCTGCCCTGAGTTTTAATATTCAAACCACAGTACTGTTTCATCTTCTAGGGCATGGGGTCATTTTCTTCTGAGGAGGAGAACCCCCCTAAAGGATGAATAATGCACAGGTAGTGGGCCACAATGACCTCAGGCTGAAGTAAATCCCGTGTGGGAAGGAACTTGAATGCCCACTTCTCTGAAGATTTGGAAGGTGCCCAGTCTGAGGGCGTTGGATCAGGCTGGTGTCCCAGGGGGTTTTTTGCCCAGTGCTAAGCTGGGATGGAGGTCTCATGGTTTGATGGCTCCCAGGTGGCCATGGGTCCAGTGGACACATTGGTGCAATGCTGAGCGGGTTTGGAGGTCTCATAATCTGAGACCAAGTGGCAAGCCCAGTGTTTGAGTGCTCTGTGCTCTGGGGGAAGGAATGATCCATGTCCAAGGGCTCAAGGTGAGTTTGTTGTCCAGGTGTCTGCTTGGCCAAGCCTAGAGCTGCATTGTTGATCTCTGGGTCCAAGGGTACATGGAAATCCTGCTGTCCAGGTGCCTGCTTGGCCTGGAGCAAAGTGGCATTGTTGGTCTCCAGCTCCTTGGCACATGAGAACCCTATGTACAGGTGCCTGTTTGGCCGAGCACAGAGCTGTGTTATGGTCTCCAGGTCCATGGGCTCATGTTGAGCCTGCTGTCCAGGTGCCTGCTTGGCCTATAAGAAAGACAAGTTGTTGGTTTCCAGGTCCAAGGGCACATGGTGAACCTTATGTCCAGGTGCCTGCTTGGCCTATAAGAGAGCTACATTGTTGGTCTCCAGGTCCAAGAGCACAAGGTGAGCCTGCTATCAGGTTGCCTGCTTGGCCTAGTAGACAGCTGAGTTTTTGGACTTCAGGTCCAAAGTCATATGGTAATGCTTCTGTTCAGGTGAATCATTTTCCCAATACAGAGCTGGGATGCAGGACTCATGGTTTCTTGGCACTTGGCAAGCCCAGTGTTCTCTAGACTCACTTGCCTTATGCTGCACTTGACTGGCAAGCTTGAGATATGTGGGATCCTGTTCCACCCTGTGTCTGTGTGACTCACTTACCCAGTGTCGAATGGGTTCAGAGGGCTCCCAGTGTTTGGGTTCCTGGTGGGTGCTCTGTTCTGGGGACTGAATTTCTCTGTGTTTTGCTGTGTTTGAGGGTTCGTGGTCTGTGGTCTCCTGGTTGGCGAGGTGTGTGGGTAATTAGTTTGTCCACTGCTGAGCTGGTTCAGACAGTTCATGTTCTGAGGACCTGTGTTCCAAGGACTCTCACTGTGTCCAGTGATCTTGTGATTCCTTCTCCCAGTACTTACTTGTTTCATAAAATTCCCTCTGCCAGGTGTTTGGAGGCATTGTACACAGTGTGCTTATCTGGGTCAGCTGGATGTTCAGGGCATTCATGGTCCCTGTGCTGAGCCGGGTTGGAGGGCTCCAGAGTAGTAGTGTGCCCAGTGCTTCCTCAGGACATGGATGCAGCTTTCATGTGCTGAGCCTGGTTGTGACCCCAGAGGTGTGGGGCCCAGCTGGCTGAGAATCCACGGTGCTCTGATTCCCAGTGTCCCACTCCCACGTACCAAATGGGAATGTGTCCCTGAGCAGCTGGGCCAGCCTCACAGTGGGAAACTGGTCCAGGGGTCACTGTGTGCAGGTTTGAGGAGTCTCAGGACAACAGAGGGGCACAAAGGTAGGTGCTAACATGAAGGTGGTGTGCAAAGTGTTGGTGAGAGGCCCAGGGCAGAAGGAGTGGGCAGGGCACTTACCACAGGCAGGGGCAGAGAAAAGGTCAGAGAATGCTAGGAATGGCAGGAAGAGCTGTAGCTGAAGCCCCATCTCTCTCCTCTGTGCAGCCTTGGCTGTTACCGAGCTTTTAAAACAGCCCTGGGGCATCACAATGCCTTCTAGTGATGTCACCACCATGCCCTGTCCAATCACCAGGGTGCTGTCACATTGGCTTCCTTCGGGTGGCCAATCACCATGCAGTTAGGCTGGCCAATGACTGATGGCTATCTCAGTGACCTTCCTGACATCATTGCCTAGAAACCATGTTTTAAAGGAAAACAGGTTAACTTCCCTTCAAGATGAAACATTAATATTTGGGATGTATTTATAGTGAAAGTCATGGTGAGGCTGAAAGACGCAACCAGTACAAAGCCAAATGTGTCACTTAGAGTCACCATTGATTAAAACACTGACACCGATGTTAATGAAGACATGGGACATTAGACCCCATGAAAGGTCACACTTGTGGGGTAAGTCGGACAACATGGCACTAGGGCAAATGCTACTCTCAACTCATCCATCAAAACTTAAATATAAGTCTAGAAAAGGGTAGACATTGTGTTTGGTACAACTTCCCACAATAAACCTAAACCTAGAAAGGATGAAACTGTGTCACAAGTCATTACCTGCTTGCCAAAACGACATTCAGCTCTCATAGAAGGGGGGCAACAAAATCCATTCAGTCACCAAGTTCACAGTCTTCATGTCCAGCTTCCAATCTGAAAGTTCTGGGGGGAGGAGTTACGTTTGTCTCCTCCCTCGAATACAGTTACATAGTTATCAGATCATTCTGATCACCCAAGAAATCAATCTAAGGATCTAAGAATATAAATGCTGCAAGTCTAAAAGTAGAAAAGCAAACACTGTTTGGAAAGGAGGAGGTGTGGAGACTTGAATCTGCTGTGATGTAGTTGAAAATATGGCTGAGGGGAGGGTGTCTTCTTAAGGAGTCTACTGCAAAGTATTATAAGCAGTGGGGTGTGAAATTGGGTCTTTTAGAAGTCTGGATAAAGAAGATGTGGTATATATATAAAATGGAATATCACTCACCCACCAAAAAGAATGAAATCTTGCCATTTGCAGCAACGTGGATGGATCTGGAGGGTATTATGCTACATGAATAAGTCAGTCGGAGAAAGACAAATACTATATGATTTCTCTCATATGTGGAATTTAAGAAACAAAACCAATGAACATAGGGTAAGGGAAAAGGAAAAAGAAAATGAGAATAAAACAGGGAGGCAAACCATAAGAGACTCTTAACTAGGGATCAAACAGGGTTGCTGGAGAGGAGGTGGGTGGGGGGATGGAGTAACTGGGCGATGGGCATTAAGGAGGGCACTTGATGGAATGAGCACTGAGTGTTACATGCAACTGATGTATTACTAAATCTTCCCCTGAAACTAATTAAAAAAAAAAAAAAGGAATGTGTTCAGGAACCTTCCATATTTGTTCCCCACAGCCACACAGGAAGCTTCCATTAATTACTTCTTGAAAGAGTGAGCTGCCAGATGGAGCTGTCTCCTCCCAGAGCAGATACAAAGGGTCTGGAGCTCAGGGGAGAGAAGAGTAATGAGCAGAGAGGTGCTAAATAAAGCTGGGGGATAGATGGGCTTCCCCATGAGGACCATGAAGAGAAGAGCATGTGGTCACCCCAACCAAAGGGGCACACAGGAAAAAGCTGGCAAAGGAAAGTGAAACAGAAATCAGCAAAAAAGGGAACTGGAAGTAAAATTATCACAGAAGTGAAGAGCCCAGAGTTACCTTCAGCCTCTAGACAGGCTGAGTGAGGCTAATTGCAGTTGGATTGTATTTGGGTTTCTGTAAGTCTCAGACAAACGCAATTCTGTTTTATACATATACTTTCTGACTCTTTTTTTTTTTAATTGAAGCATAGTTGACACACAATATTTTGTTAGCTTCAGGTGAACATTATAGTGATTGGACAAGTTTTTACCTTGTCCTATACTCATCAGAAGTGTAACTATCATCTGTCACCCAAAACACTGTTACAATACCATTGACCACATTCCCTATGATGTGCCTTTCATCCCCATGACGTGTTCATCCCATTAGGGGAAGCCTGTGTCTCCCACCCCCCTTCACCCATTTCTCCCATGCCCCCCTCGCTTCCCCTCTGGCAACCATCAGTTTGTTCTCTATATTTATAAGTCTATTTCTGCTTTTTGTTTGGTTGTTTATTCATCTGCTTTGCTTTGCAGATTCCACAATGGAGTAAAATCCTATGGTATTTGTCTTTCTCTGTCTGACCTATTTCACTTAAGTTTATACCCTCTGGGTCCATCTACGTTGTTTCAAATGGCAAGATCTCATCCTTTTTTTGGCTGAGTAATATTCCATTGTGTATATATACCACCTGTTCTTTATCCATTCATCTATTTTTTTGTAGATAGTAAGATTTAATTTTCAATCTAAAAAAAAAACAACCAAGAAGATACTAGGAAGGGAAAAATGAAGGAATCAGAGGGGGAGACGAACCATGAGAGACTATGGATTCTGAGAAACAAACTGAGGGTTCTAGAGGGGAGGGGGAGGGGGATGGGTTAGCCCTGTGATGGGTATTAAAGAGGGCACGTATTGAATGGAGCACTGGGTGTTATACGCCAACAATGAATCATGGAACACTACATCAAAAACTAATGATGTAATGTATGGTGATTAACATAACATAATAAAAAAAACAAAAAAGAAAAAATCACACTATACTAATATCTATGTACAATGTGGACATTTTCAGAGGATTTATATTAGGAAACATTGTTTCTCTTCACCCCATGACAATAGTTCATATGCCATGATAATACTTTGCAACAACAATCCATCAGCAGTCATACAGATATCATGATTTTACATTTCAACACACGAGAAGAAAGTTGACATATTCCCAGCACTTTCTTTCCTCGTAACAGCTGCTGGTTTCCAGTCTAGCAGAGCAGGTTTCCACACATGCTTTTGGAAACATCAGCTTTTAAACTATAACAGGGGCTATATTAGAAATTTTATTCTTTCCAGTTCCAAACTTAAATGAGGAAGTTGCCCTTTACAAATAACAATCAATGGTTTATTAATGGATTTGGTGAAGTTTACCCACCAAGATGTGAAAAATGTTGCATGAAGTAAAAATCAATAAAGCTATCGTAAAGCAGACTTGTTTACATTATAGATCAGAACACATAATTAAAACTGTGGTTAAGTTGTACTAATTAATTATTTACATTCAAATTACAGCTGCTCCACAAATCTAATGAAAAGAAAGAAACTGGTTTGCTTTCACCTCATTCTTTCAAAGTTTATCGATGGCTTTGATTGCCATGGAGAGCTCTCCCAGCTGCTGGTCTTCCTCTTGTCTTTAGCCTTGGTATCCTTGGCTCATTCAGGAGAAAATACCCCAAATGATAAAAGGCTGCCCAGGTGGTGTGTAGCCAAGACATCAGGCTGAAGCCAGCCCAGGCCAGAGGCCTGCAGGCCATGGAAGCACCAGCACCTGGGCACAGTGACCCACCATGGTACTGCACTCTGGATGGAGGCAAGCACCAGCCAGGTCTTGGCATCCAGCCCTGAATCACTGACATTAGGGAGTAAGACCCAAGAGAGGGAACGGCATTTCCCTTCACAGACACCCCACACCTGGACCCTCTACCGGAGTGGGGGATTTGCGCCTGGGTAGTAGCCTCAAATTTCCCACGTCTGGGTACAGATGCCCTACTTTTCCGGTTTGGGTGGTTCTTTGTGCTCCGTGGCCTGATCTTCCAAGCGTCTTACGTCTTACAGAGTCACTGCCTGTGTTGGGGTGGGAGGGTCCATGCGGCCACTTCTTCCCTGTTTGGCAATGGGGGCACCACTTGGGAGCCAAGTACGTGGTCACGGTGCGTTGCCAGGAGGCAGGGGGAGGTTTCTGCGTCCCAGGCACGGTGTGCATCCTCCGGGCTCACATTCTCGGAAGGCAGTATGGGGTGCGGTGCTCGGGGCCTGGTGCACAAAGCTTGCAGCCAGCTCGTCTGGACCAGGCAGGGATGCTGAGTGGACAGGCAGAGGCGGCCTCTGGGACCAGCGAGGGAGAGCGTGGGGCTGGGCGCCCACGATGCGTGTGGGCGGGTGTCAGAGGGCGGGGAGCGGGCTGGGCAGGCGGCCTCCGCCTGGGGAGCGTCTGCAGGGGAGCAGGGGGGTCAGCGGCTCTCCGTGTGGGTCACGGTGTCCCGTTAACGAGCGTGGGCTCTGTTCTGCAAACCGTGGGTTGGAGCAGGGATGTGGGCCCGCATGCACGGCGCAGTGAGGGAGGCCGGGCTGCTCCTGGCTGCGTGTGTGCGGTCGGGCGCCCGGGGGCGGGCGGGGCGCAGAGGTGGAGTCCTCGCTCCCCCCGGAGCGCTGGGGTCCTGGCTTTGGTGACTGCTTGCACCAGGACCCCTAAGTCACCACCAGGCCCTGGCGGAGCAGGAGGCGATGTCCCCGCCCCCCAATCCCTGGCCTGTCGCCAGGCAGGCTTCTTCACCTGCAGTCCCTGCCGGAACAGCAGGCAGCTGTCCCCGCCCTCACCCACTGGCCAAGAGCCAGGCAGTTGTCCTCACCCCGCTCTCGCTGGCCAATCACCACGCAGCTGTCGCTGCCCCGCTCTCCCTCACCAATCAGCAGGCAGCTTTCTCTGTCCCGCTCTTCCTTGCCAATCACAAGGCGGCTGTCTCCGCCCCTTTTATGCTTGCCAATCATCAGGCAGCTGGCCCCGCCCCTCTCATCCTGGCCTATCACCAGGCAGCTGTCCTCGCCCCTCTCACCCTGGCCAAAAATCAGGCAGCTGTCCCCGCCCCTCTCATCCTGGCCAATCACCAGGCGGCTGTCTCCGCCCCTCTCACCCTGCCCAATCACCAGGCAGCTGTCCCCGCCCCTTTTA
>NW_023270696.1:1183044-1219484 GCF_011800145.1 Mirounga leonina
CCCTCTCACCCTGCCCAATCACCAGGCAGCTGTCCCCGCCCCTTTTATCCTTGCCAATCACCAGGCAGCTGTCCCCGCCCCTCTCACCCTGGCCAGTCACCAGGCAGCTGTCTCCGCTCCTTTTATCCTTGCCAATCACCAGGCGGCTGTCTCCGCCCCTTTTATCCTTGCCAATCATCAGGCAGCTGTCCCCACCCCTCTCATCCTGGCCAATCACCAGGCGCCTGTCCCCGCCCCTCTCACCCTGGCCTGTCACCAGGCAGCTGTCCCCGCGCCTCTCATCCTGGCCAATCACCAGGTGGCTGTCCCCGCCCCTCTCATCCTGGCCTATCACCAGGCGGCTGTCCCCACCCCTCTCATCCTGGCCAATCACCAGGCACCTGTCCCCGCCCCTCTCACCCTGGCCAGTCACCACGCAGCTGTCTCCGCCCCTCCAATCCTGGCCATTCACCAGGCAGCTGGCCCCGCCCCCCTCATCCTGGCCAATCACCAGGCAGCTGGCCCCGCCCCTCTCACCCTGGGTTGCTGCTGGGGTCTCCGGGGCCCTGTAGCTGCAGCCCCCCGGGAACGTGCGGGAAGCCACGGTGTGCTGCTTGCAGGTCCTGGAGGTGACAGCGCCTGGGGCTGGGCCTCTGCTGTTGTTGGGGCGGTGGGTGGGGGCGGGGGTTAGGGTTCCTCCTTCACTGATGAACTTAAACGTCAGTGCGAGAACTTCGAGCACAGGAAGAGAAAAGGCAAGGGGCACAGTGGGCAGGTGTGCAAACCCACCCAGATCCTCCCAAACAGAGGCGCCTCTGAGTGGGGAGGGGCCTGCAGGTCTGGTGGCCTGGCCCGCAGGGTGGTTACTGGAGACGTCAGCCATCGAGCTCAAGTCAGGAGCTTGCCCGGTGCAGAAAGAGGGGAAATGAACTCTCGGGCCTTAGGGCACAGTCGACCCTGTGATGCTGAAGCACCGGAGTCAAGGGCGAGGACAGTCACTGCCTGGGAAGCTGCTGTGCTGAAATGAAAACCAGGATGAGTTTCCCCGAAAGGCACGTTAAATAGACACGAGCGACATTTCTCTAAAGAAGACTTCCAGACGACCAGCAGACACGTGGAAATATGCAGAACGTCACTCATCGTCAGGGAAATCCGAATCCAAACCACGGTGAGCGGCGACCACACACCTGTCAGAATGGCTGACATTAACAACACAGGAGGCAACAGGTGCTGGTGAGGATGCGGAGGAAAGGGATCCTCCTGCACTGTGGGTGGGAACGCAAGCTGGTGCAGCCCCTCTGGAGAACAGCATGGAGGTTCCTCAAAAATGAAAATGGAGCTACCCAAATCCCAGGATCGCACTAGTAGGTGTTTATCCAAAGGATACAGTGATTCAAAGGGGCACTTGCACCCCCTGAATGTTTATAGCAGAGATGTCCACAAAAGCTAAAATATGGGAAGAGCCCAGGTGTCCATTGACAGACGAATGGATAAAGAAGATCTGCTCTATCTACACTTGGAGTACTACTCAGCCATCAAAAATGAAGACATCTTGCCATTTGCAACCAGGGGCATGGAACTAGAGGTTTTTATGCTAAGTGAAATAAGTCAATGAGAGAAAGACAATTATCATATGATTTCACTCATATATAGAAATTAAGAAACAAAAAAATTGAATATAGGTGAAGGGAGGGAAATAAATTGGAGGGAGAAAAACCATAAGAGAGTCTTAACTCTAGAAAGCAACTGAGGGTTGCTGGAGGGGAGGTGGGTGTGGGGATGGGGTAACTGGGTGATGGACATTAAAGAGGCAGGTGATGTAATGAGCGCTGGTGTTATATGCAACTGATGAATCAGTAAATTCTACCTCTAAAACTGAAAAAAAGGGGGTTAGTGAACAGGGTTAGAGTATAATACCCACAAACTTATGTTGTGAAACACAATTTTCTCTCTAAACTTATCATCCCCAAATACAGTTTAAAGGTCTCAAATGTCCCTCCATATTCAAAATTCTATTCTTTGTCATATCCAGGCTACATGTCAGGGCTGAGGACCTCTCGTCTCTATCCAGTTCTACTATGTCAGTCTCTATCAATTGACGTTTTCTTTTTTACAAATGTGGAAAGTTTTGTACACATAAAAGATTATTTCCAAATATTTAGTTGATTATAACTACTGAAATGAGAAATATTAAAACCTAAATTAATAACCTAAATTCCAAGCATAGCCAAATTGAAACATTCATTTTCAGTATAAGCCTAGTTTCAGTATACTTTGCCTTGTTATTTACGTAAGTGCAGCAAGAATAGCAATTCATCATGTTGGCCATTTTAAACCAGTGATGCTGAAACTTTTCGTAAGGAATCTGAGATTGAATTTATTTTTTATTTATTTAATTTTATTATGTTATGTTAATCACCATACATTACATCATTAGTTTTTGATGTAGTGTTCCATGATTCATTGTTTGTGCATAACACCCAGTGCTCCATGCAGAACATGCCCTCTTTAATACCCATCACCAAGCTAACCCATCCCCCCAGCCCCCTCCCCTCTAGAACCCTCAGTCTGTTTTTCAGAGTCCATCGTCTCTCATGGTTCGTCCACCCCTCCGATTCCCCCTGCTTCATTCTTCCCCTCCTGCTATCTTCTTCTTTTTTTTTTTTAAACATATATTGCATTGTTTCAGAGGTACAGATCTGAGATTCAACAGTCTTGCACAATTCACAGCGCTTACCAGAGCACATACCCTCCCCAGTGTCTATCACCCAGCCACCCCATCCCTCCCACCCCACCCCCCACTCCAGCAACACTCTGTTTGTTTCCTGCGATTAAGAATTCCTCATATCAGTGAGATCATATGATACATGTCTCTCTTTGATTGACTTATTTAGCTCAGCATAATACCTTCCCATTCAGATTGAATTTAAACAGCGTCTAAAGGCCAGAAGCCCAGACAAATACTTCCCATCAGACTCTTCCTGAAAGGTCCATAGAGTTGGGTTAAGTCTTTACTTCATGCGGTCTCCACAATATCCTGAGGTTCTTGCACTTGCTTTTCTAGAAGTGTGCTTCTTCCCTCACCAGATAAGGCTGCTGGGAATCTTGCAAACAAGGGGTCGGGCTGCTATTTCCAAGGGGCTGGAGCAGCTCCATAAAGTCAACCTTATTCCTTCAAGCTGTCTAGTCAGATATGAGTGTATGTACATCTCTCTTAAATATGCCATTCCAGTCAAAGCCATGGCAACATGACAAATGTTTCCATTTATGTTCTGTCACAAGGAGAATATGTTCTTATTAAACTTATGCAAATAAATGTTACCACAAAAATAGGAATACTCACTAAGATTCTCAATTCTGAAAAAGAAAAATCTCAATCCTTCTAGCCAAAACTAAGTAGTAAACCGTTATGAACTGTGTGCTGTACCAGGACTCTTTAGATCGGAAAACTGATGAATACATGTCATAATTCGTAGAAACATGTGCTTCTTCCTAGAAAAATCTTTCAATAAAACACAAAACATGTTCACTAAGAGACCCAGATTTTTCTTGAGTTACTTTGTAATGAGGAAGCCCAAAGTAGGTAAACCTGTGTTCAGTAATTTATTCTATCTTATTTAGAAATCATCTAGATATGCAGTGAATTTGACTGAACTCATCTTTTAACTTCACCAAAAATTAAGATTTCAGGTTCCCAAAAAGATTTGGGGAAACTAGAAGTTTACCTTTACTTTCTAGTGTGATGGCAGAGTGAAGTGGAAACACTGGGGCTGGAGGTGAGTGAGGTTATGGCCCCTGCTGAGGGGTGTGTTGGCCCTGGATCAGAGTGGAGGTCTGGGAAGGCCGTTGGATGGAAATGGTGATGCCCGATTGATACACTCTGGAGGTTGAGGAAGGGCTTCCAAGCACAGCTGATGCAAGCCCAGGGCTGAGAAATGCTGGCACCCACCTTGTCGGTGGGCAGGCCACAGCAGGAAGTGAGGCCCACTCACATCAGACTCCTCCACTTACCTGCAAGGGGCATTGTGGACGTCCACCCCCTGCCCCTGTTCCTCCAGGTGCAGCCTGGAGACTGATGTGGAGACTCCCCTGCAAGAGGAAGTGAGCTGTCAGGTGAGCCCTCTGACTCCTGCAGACCTGGAGGTCCACTGGAGCTAACGTCCCACCCCTTGCCTGACCCTCCCTGGTGAGGCCAGGCCCCACCCACAGCCTCCCTCCTTCCCTGCAGTCACATCTCAGGGAAAGGGAATCTATGGCCAGGTGATGATGCTATTTGTTGTCCAACCACAGAGGGAATTTAAGGTACTTGACACATCAGGCATATTTAGTGGAGACCATCTGTGTGTCTTCAGGACTAATTCTGGGAATGCAGCATCCCTGACATGCCTAGGGGCCTTGTGACCTTGGTCTGCTGTGTGTCCAGGCAGTGCATTCTTCCCTCGTCACTGTTAGTCTGTGTGTGAACAACTCAAGCTGTGGCCCGAAAAGGCCACCATCTGTGCGAATGACACAGGAGCTCTCGCTGCATCCTGGAGAACACATATGCAGTGAGATCCCAGTGTAGTGTGTTCCATAAATGATAATCCGGAGGGATCATGGGAACCAGGGAGTGCAGTAATCAGAAGTCCTGGGCCCTTTCTCAGAGGGTTGTGCCCTGTTCATAAGATGACAGTTCAACATGTCAGGATGTGTTGTTGCTGCTGCCAAGAATGTGTACAATAATAATAATGTTTGTTCTGGAAAAGTAAATGGAAGCCGTGTGCACAAAACACTGTCATTACAAAGACAGAGAAAGAAAATGGCAATGTCAAGAAATCCAGCTAATTCTGTCTCAGCTGCAGTCCACCTGCACCCTCTGCCCGCTGCCCACTGCACAATAACCCCAGGTACGGTGCTTGCTTTTCCAGATGTGGAGAGAAAGGGACTAGAGTTTTCATTCAGTAGTTGACTCTCCTCCTACTGATGCTGCTGGTGCTGGATCTCCTGTGGGGTCCTGGCTGGCTCTGTTAGGGGACGTGTAGGTGAAGAATGAGGAGAGCCGGGGGGCCACCCTGGCTCTGGGAATGTGAGCTTCTGTCTTTGGGTCTCAGGACTGTGAGATCCCTTCCCTCCAGAAGCAGGGCTCAGCAGGGGTCAGGTTTGGCAGTGGATCCCCCAGGATGTGAGCTGGCTGCCCTGCCCAGCAAGCTCTTCACCCCCACAGCTGCTAACAGCCACTTGACCTTAGGCCTGCTGAAGCCTGAAAGGTCACAGAGTGTCCAAGAACTTTCCCACATGATCATGCAGTTGAAGAAACCTGGGATCAGAGATGGTGACAAGCAGGGAAAGTTTAGCTTATGTAAAATGGGCACTAGAGTAGTTCAAATACCTACCTGTTCATGACAAAAGGTGAAAAGCCAATTAACCTGCTGTCCCCACCGCCCCCCCCCATCCCAAGTTCCTGTTCTGCTCCCTGGGTTGTGTAGAAGGAACCAGTAAGCCTGGGATGTGGAGACATGACAGCTTTAGACAGGACAGAGACTTCTCCAGCCTCATCCTATGTCTGCAATGTCCTCACAACCATCTTGGCTGACTGAGCCGCTTCCCCAATGGCCTCCAAGTCCACCTGCAAAACAAGCCAGAAGCTGTGTTGTGCATAGTCCCCATGTGATGCTGAGGGGCTCTGGGCACAAGTTAGTCCTGCATTCCCCACGGCCGGCCAGCCTGAGGCTCTGGGCACCCTGGATGTAACCTAATTTGCAGGCTCTTCTGCCCCTGAACCAGTGGCCTAAATGAGCTGGTTATGCAGAGTAGTCCTCTGCAGAAGCCTGCAGTGGCCCTGAATGCAGAAGCTGGGGGTGGCTGCAGAACCCTCATGAGGGACATGAGGACACCATTGTCCACCTCATCCCCACCAGCCTTGCTGCCCTGAGAAGCATGGCCTGTAAGGTGGGTTCGGTCAGTGCATGCTTCATGTGAGTGTGAAACATCCAGGGACTGAAAGGTTCCCAACTTGTGTGGTCATGGGTCTCTCAGCGCTGTGGCTTTGGTCCCCAAACCCCTACCATGGTCCTGCTGTCCTAAGGCTCCATCTGCCCCAGGTCTCATCTGCATTTGGTTTCAGTGCATGGTTTCCTCAGCAACAAAGCAGGCTCAGTCCGGGTCCCAGGGAGTACTCTCTCCTTCTAAGCAGGACAATGCTTTAAGGCATAAGCCCTTAGTAAAGATTTGTGGTTCTGTGTGGGACTCTGGGATGAATAGCTAGTGTACAAATATTACTTCATATTGCATAGAACTAGATTGAGTTGGGTTGTTTCTTCCCATGTGGTTTGCCCTAAAGAACAATGCATTTGTTAGCACAAAATATCTACTGGACATTGACTAGATTGAGGGGTTCAGTCCCTGGGCTCATGGAGGTAGCATTCTGGTAGAAAGTACACGATGAAGGGAAGTAATGCCTATGACTTCTGGGACCAGTGTGTTAGCTCAGGGGATGGATGGAGGGGACAGGGTCACAGACTAATCTGTGGAAGAAGACCTTCTCTGATGGGAACCCTAAGTGGCCAGGGCACGTGGAGATGGGGAACAGCACTCCAGGGGAGATAGCTAGTGAAAGGGAATGACATGCAGACTTGGAGACCTAGAGGGTGTGGTAGAATGAGGAGCATGTGTACTGGAATCCACAGGAGGTCTGAGCAGGACCAGTGTGGGATACAGGGGATGTTTTAGCTTTCACTCAGTCCCCCACAGGGACATCAGCTGACTGGGCAGTGAGGAGCAAAGCCAGGGAAATGGGTGTGTGCTGGAAAGGAGTCCCAGAGGACACTTTGGTTTGGGGCATGAGTGAGTAGGAGACTGGGGCCATTTGCTGATGTGGAATTGGAGACACCATCTCTGGATTTGTGTAGTGTTGTCCCTCTGTGTTTTCTTCATTTTCACAGTGGAAAGCAGAGGTCTACAGAGGTTTCTAGAAGTTGCAGCACAACCATACTCCCTTGAGGCTCATTGTGTGTTGTGACACTCTGAGAACCCTGTTTCAGACGAGTCTACCTAGGGCATGGCTGCAGCTGCAACTTGATCACCGCTCCAGCTCACCACCCTGCAGTCAGGTCCTCCAACTGCTGCCACATTGAAGGGCATGACATGAACAAGGTGAAACCACCTTCAGTTTTCCCATGTGGAACAGAAATGCCTGACTTTGAGAGGGTGGTTTAAAGATATCACTTCAATTTCAGGAAACCCACTCTTTGAAGGAAAGGGTCAGGATTAATTTTGGCAACAGTTTCTCAAAGAGATGTTTTGTTTCATCCTGAATAAATGGACTCCCCCCATCTGTGGGGTCAGACATGATGGACAGTAGAGAGAGGTATTGAAACAGAGGTGGTTTGAAATGCCTGATATATACTTTGGAGGATATAAATATATTCTCTTCATCCTGTCCTATTGGGGTGATCTGAAAAGTCAACTTACCCCAGCAGTTCTGTGTGATGTGGATTCTCCAGTGCAAGAGGAGAGTCTGGCTTTTGCTAAATAGAGCAAGAGGTTACCAGTCAGGAAGAAAACACCTGGGGCTTGCAGCCCAGAGAAGGCTGGACCAGGGCTGGGAATGGTCCTGGGGGTATGCCTGAAGGGAGAACACTTCATGAGACCCCTGGTCCTGTAGTCAATGGTGAGTGATGTGCCTCCCCTAGGGAGTGCCAAGGTGGATGTGAGAGGACCCCACCCCTGCCCCAGGCTGATGCAGAGAGAGGGAAAGACTGGCCTTTGGGGTTTCCAGGTGAGCTAACTACCAGGCAATTCTCCCTTTGTGACTCCACTGTGATGGTTTGGATGAGGGTAAAGGTTATTCCCAAGCAGGCATTTGCAAAAGTGTGTAGGGAAGAGAATGTGTGTCCCACTTCACACAAGTCAGCACACCAGATTGGGGCTCAGGCCTCTATGTGGCTTAGGCTCCCTCGGAAAGTTCTGGGGGGATAATATCTAGGATGAGGACGCTACTGAGAGGGGCTACCTTGACTTAAGTTTTGAGCAAGCCCAGCACCAATGCCAACCACCCACCTAAGCCCAGCCTTACCTACTTCCACTAGCATAAACTAAACTTCTCAAATAACATCAATACACAGATGAGTGTTTTCCTGAAAACTCCCCACTCCCAGTTAGACATTCAGTCTTTACAAAGTCCTCATCCATCCATCTACAGAAATAAATTGAGCAAACAACATGTTTTTAGCTGCCATGTGCCCTCATCTCTGTCTGCAAAGAAGAAAGCCATGAAGATGTCACTTTCTGCACAGGTTGCCCTGTAACTTACCAGCTTTGTCTGGCCAGGCCTCAGTTTTCTCCTTCTGGTTTGGGCTGCCCTTGCTAGCCACATGTTTTTAAACCCACCACCTGGTGACACACCAGATTGAAGAATATCCAAGGTCTCATGACATAATACCCCCAAATATGAAAGGTGAATAATTAAGAACATTCACCATGCTAAAGTCCAGAGAAATGTCATCATGAACATGCTACACAATCCAAAGACCCTCAAAACCAATGAAGACCTAATATATACACAATGGAATATTATGCAGCCATCAAAAGGAATGAGATCTTGCCATTTGCAACGACGTGGATGGAACTGGAGGGTGTTATGCTGAGTGAAATAAGTCAATCAGAGAAAGACATGTATCATATGACCTCACTGATATGAGGAATTCTTAATCGCAGGAAACAAACTGAGGGTTGCTGGAGTGGGGGGTGGGGTGGGAGGGATGGGATGGCTGAGTGATAGACACTGGGGAGGGTATGTGCTATGGTGGGTGCTGTGAATTGTGCAAGACTGTTGAATCACAGATCTGTACCTCTGAAACAAATAATGCAATATATGTTAAGAAAAAAAAAAGAAGAAGAAGATAGCAGGAGGGGAAGAATGAAGGGGGGGAAATCGGAGGAGGAGACGAACCATGAGAGACGATGGACTCTGAAAAACAAACTGAGGGTTCTAGAGGGGAAGGGGGTGGGAGGATGGGTTAGCCTGGTGATGGGTATTAAAGAGGGCACTTCTGCATGGAGCACTGGGTGTTGTGCACAAACAATGAATCATGGAACACTATATCAAAAACTAATGATGTAATGTATGGTGATTAACATAACAATAAAAATTGAAACAACAACAACAACAACAACAAAAAAAAAAACCAATGAAGACTTAGATGTTGGGATTCCGAATGGATTTGAATGGAACCATAAAAAATGCCTCAACAAGCAAATGCAATTGTACCTGAAAAAAATGAAAGTAAGTCTCAGGACAGAAAGATATAAAGAACAACTTAACAATTAGAGTTGAAAAAATGTAACTAAAATTTTTACAGCACAATAATTGGGCTTAATAGGACAATGTAGATGATAGAAGGAGAGTCATTAACTTGAAGGTACAACATCGGAAAGACCTCATCTGAACAAGGAGAGAAAATGGACTAAAAATTAAAAAAAAAAATGAGTAGAACCCCCTGTACTCCTGAAACTAAACAAAAAAACAAAACAAAACAAATCTAGTCATGTACTCATGTCTCAGGAATCCCAGAATGAGAAACGAACAAAAGCAGAAATTAAAAAACTATTTAAAAAAATGTAAATTAAAAATATTTTAAGAAAAGATGGCTGATAATCTCCCAAATTTGACAAAAGGCATGAGCCTAAAATCAAAGAAAATGACCAAACCCAAACAGTGGAACCCCAAGAAATCCATCAAGACATGTGGTATGGAGTAACGTATATCCCTCCACCCCATTCACATCTTTCAGTTCTAACCCCTATGAAATTGGACCTGGTGCCTTGGGAGATACATAGCTTGAATCACCAGGTTAGGACTCTCATGATGGGGTTAGCATACTTAAGAGAAGAGACACCATAGAGCTTGCAATCTCCATTCACACATAAAAAGAGAGGTTATGTGAACAGACAGCCAGAAGGTGGCCATCGACAAACCTCCAGGAAGATGGGCTTGCCCAGAACCTGACCACACTGGTGCCTTATATTGGACTTCTACCCTATAGACCTGTGAGAAAATACATTATGGATGTTCAGCCATTGTCTAAATCTAGAGTTTGGTGCATTTTACACAAGACAATAAAGCAGGATTCATAAGGTATAACACTGGACTTTATCAAGATTAAAACCTTTTGTTCTAGTAGAGATCCTGTTCGGGTGATGAAAAGACAAGCTACAGACAAGGTGAACGTATTTGTAAACCACATATCTGACAAAGAACTTGTATTTAGAATATAAAAAGAACTCAAAAGTCAGCAGGGGAAAAAAAAAACAAATAGAAAATGGGTAAAAGACATGAACAGACATTTCACCAAAAGGAATATGCAGATGGCAAATAAGCACAAGGAAAAAATGTTCATCAGTAGCTGTGAGGGAAATGTAAATGAAAACCTGAGCTATCACTACTACCCATCTCTTAGGAAAGCTAGTTAATATAAAACACAGTAAAAACATCAAATTTTGGAAAGAGCTCATCTACATTGCTGGTGGGAATGTAAATGGAACAGTTACTCTGGTAAGACAGTTTGATAGTTTCAACAGAAGCAAAACATAAACAGAAGCAAAACATAAACCTTATAACCTAGCAAGCACTCTCCTGGACCTTTATCCCAGAGAATGAAAATTTAAGATCCCACAAAACGCTGTGCACAAATGTTCACTGTGGGATTATTTGTAGTCTCCAAAGACTGGAAACACCCAAAATATCCCTCAAAAGGTGACCAGATGAACAAACTGTGGCATTTCCATACTAGGGATCCCCACTCAGTGATAAAAAATCCATAACGTTGTGATATACAAAACAAGGATAGATCCCAGGGGTATTATCTTGAGTGAAAACAAATAAAAAAACAACATCACAGGTCACAGCTGTAGGATTCCCCTCATATAACAAAATGCCATCACTCCCAAAATGTAAAACACAGGGGTGAATGCCATGGGCAGGGATGGCGGGGGCAGGGGAGGGTAGCATGAGGGAAATCTTCGTGCTGATGGAGTAGTTCCATACCTGGATTGTGCTGTTGAATATATAAATGTACATGACAAAGTGACAGAACTGGAGAAGTCCATCATACCACTGTCAGTTTCCTGGTGTTAATAGTGTTCTGCAATGATGTAGTATGTTACCCCTGGGCAAAATGAGCCAAGAGTGACTCTGTGATGGGACATTTCTGTACTACCTAAAGCTTCCTGTGAATCTATACATGTTCTTAAGTCCCTCCCTACCTATATTATTGCTCTACCTGTCAACACACCTCAGCATAGTTCCCTAAAGCTATCAGTCCTACCCTGGCTCCTTGAAGCTCCAAGCCTTCCCAGGACCCTTACGTGTTGGTGTCAAGTAGCAGTGAATTAGGCAGGAGGGTTCTGGTGTTGGCCAGTGACTGGGCAGGTGCTGGGCTGTGATGCTCTGTACTCTAAGGGGCAGAGATGGCCAGGTTTGGGAGAGGACAGAAGCGTAATGCAGACTGCTGCCCTCCTGGAGCTGATGATTTCCATTTGGGAAGGAAAGGACAGGACAAGGACCTGGCTCACAGCCTGCCCTACCTCCTCTGGACAGCATCTGTCCCCTAGTCTTGTAGATCCCCTCGCCAACCCTGCCATCTCCTGCATCCTGCTCACACAGCCATCCCCCCAAAGTTGCCGGCATTTTCAGATGAAGGACTGGGGACTCAAGGGGTGAGTGGCTCTGCTTCACACCCCTAAAGTGTGAAGGACCCCCCAAAGTGGGGTCCCAGCACCTCCAAGAGCCTGCTGTGTCCATAAACATTGGGGTAAGTGGGGACTGAGCAGTTGATCACTAGAGGTTAGCAGCCCTGGTATCACATAAGTGATCCACTTCCCCCTCAAATCCAAGTGTCCTGGACTCCACCAGCCTCCCCACTGGCTCCTGAAAGCAGCAGCCCTCCTATAAGGTCAGACACCATCCATCTTAGAGATGGTAACCTCTCTCCTACCAAGTCCCCCTCATTTTTGCCTTCACTAAGAGACAGCTTTTTCATGGCTCCCATCATTTTATGCCCAGGTGCCATGAGCACAGTGCCTTGAGCTCCCCCAAGGGACCATGTCTCTAGGCTCTCCTCCACCTCAGTTACAGCCACAGGCAGACCCCAGTTCAATGATAACCACAAGGCACTTGAGCTCCCACATCATCCCTGGAAGTGAAAGGGACAATGTCCAGGGAGAAGAGGAACCTGGAATCTTACTTTTCTCCTTCCTTTGGTCCAATTTATGGCAGAATTTCAGCTCTGCTTTAGGGGTAGCGACACTGCTTCATACCCACAGACACCCTCGAGTTTTCCATATGCACCTGTTTCCGCTGTTCCTACTTGGCTCCTTCTCTGCTTTACTCTGTCCATTCACCCTTCCACATGGAGCAGCCAGTAGGAATCTGTGTCTCCCTCATATTCTCAGTGCTTCTGTGGGTCAGAGCAGAGAGCCCACCCACCAGGCTCCTCACTCCAGTCTGTACCTGCCACCCTCACACCACAGGAACTCACCCAGAGACAGGGAATGATCCCAAGGTTCTGGCCTCCCTCCGCCCTGGTTCCCTCATCTTCTTGTCACATTTGCTCTTCAAAAGTCTGCATCACATAGGAACATGTAGTCAGGAAATATTTGCTGTGGAAGCCAGAGTTTGGAACCTTCACATCCGGGTCCAGACTCATATTTGCCACAGCATGAGTGGTAGGTCTAGGGGCAAAAATCGTTTTTGCAGAAATAGCTCTGTATGGACATAAGTTTCTCCCTTTCTTCCTGTTAAAATGGGGCTGAACTCATCAGCTGACCTTGGGATCTAGAAATCAGTATGTCTGATAGTGTTGATGGTGTGAGGCAGGTTGTGCTCAGGTCATCTCTGCATGCTTCTCTGACACTTTCTCAGAACCATGGAGACCCCTGCCCACCATCAGAAGATGATGATTCATAAGGAGTAGTAATGACTTTAAGCCAGGCTGGACATCACAATCACCCAGAGGTTGTTTCTTCTGGATTAGTCATTCTGAAATGATGGTCTTAAATTATTAATTTAGTCCCCTGGTAAATATTAAAACTTGCCACAACTCCACTCCTGGAGATGACCACACTTCTTCCAGCTCCCCTTTTATTCCATCTTGAATGGGTGGCTGCAGGGACATCACCCCCTTGGACAACATTACCTGGAAGGCAAAAGCTTCCAGGAGGTCCTTCATGTACCCAAAGAATCTCTCCACCTCATGAATCTGAGCCTGCCTCTCACCCCACTATTCAGCCTGTTTTTCTAAGGTCTGCACCGCTCCTTCTAGGCTGGAGCACCTCTCCTTCATCTGGAAGACCTTAGTCAATGACTCCTCTGTACTCAGAGGCTGGGGTCTCTTCCGCAGCTTCCTCCCAGACCCCCAACTCATGTTCTACCAACTACCAACTACTACTATTTCAAACTCTTCAAACTTTTGGTCTAGCTCCTCTTTTTGGGCATGATATCCCATGAACTCCCCAAAATAGAAAGCTATCCAGGTGACAAGCCACAAGGACCTTAGGTTGAAATCCATCCCACGCCAGTGAAGACTCAATTTCCCTGGTGTCACCTTAGTTAAAGGGCTTCCAGTCAGCACAGTGTTCAAGGGACTTGATGGCCCATTGCAGAGCTGGGTTGGAGGAGTCATAACCAGAGGGCTCCCAGTCAACCTGTGTTCTGGGAACTCTATTTTCCTGTCCTCTACTGGGTTGGAGAGATTTTGGTCAGAGGTCTCCTGGTCAGCCTGGTGTCTGAGAGACTCGGCCCAGTGCCAAGCTCAAACAGAGGCCTGGGGTCCCAGGGTCACAGTGGGCCTGGTACTCTAGGAACTCAATTGCCAGTTGCCTGCTCAGTAGATGGGCCCCCATTCAGAGGTTGTCCAGTCATCCTGGTGTCCAAGTGAGTCCTTTGCCCACTGCCAAGCTGAGTTGGAGGGCTTGTGGTCTGAAGGTTCCTTGTTGGCCCAGTACTGTGAGGACTCAATTGCCCTATTCTTTGTTGGGATGAAGAGCTCCTAGTTAGAGTACTCCTACTCAGCCCAGTGTAGGGGACTCCTTTCCCCAGTGTGGAGCTGGGTTGGAGGCAACATGGTCTCAGGGCATCCAGTGGGCCTGGTATTCCAGAGACATGGTTGCTGTGTTCTCTGCTACATTAGAAGAGTCCCCCCTTTGTATCAGTGTCCAGGTGACTCCTTTTCTTGGTGCAGAGTTGGGTTGGAGGGTTTGTATTAAGGCTCCTGGTTGGCCCACTCTTCAGATAACACATTTGTCCACTTCCAGGTCTGGTTGGAGGGGTTTTGGTCAGAGGGTTCCTGGAAATCCTGGTGTCCTGAGAACCTGATTGCCTTATGCTCTGCTGGGTTAGATAGTTCATGGCCTGCTCAGACTACTGTCCAGATGATTCATTTTCCTAGTGCCAAAGTGGATTGGAGGGCTCCTAGACTGAGAGCTCCTGGTTTTCTGGGGACCTGATTGACATGGGCCATGCTTGTGGTCTGAGGGCTTCTGGTCAGCCTGGTGTTCAGGATATTCTTGTAGCCAGTGCTGAGCAACTTTGGACAGCCCATGGCTTGAGGGCTCCTGGTGGTCTAGTGTTCTGGGGACTCCATGGCCCTGTGCTCTGTTGGGATGAAGGGCTCCTAATCTCTGTCAGTCAGGCATCCAGGTGACTCCTTTGCCATATGCCCAGCTGGGTGTTGGAGGAAGGCTCCTGCTTGATCTGGTTCTAGAGAGCTCCCAGTTAGAGGACTTCCACTCACTCCAGTGTCCAGGGGTCTCCTTTACCAGTGCCAAGGTGGGATGGAGGGCTCATGGTCTGGAGGCTCCTGGCAAGCATGGTGTTCTTTGGATTTGACTGCCTTGTGTTCTACCACACAAGAACAGCAGAAGGGAAGGCTCCTGTTCAGAGGACTCTCCCTCAGCCTCTTGTCGAGGGTGCTTATTTGCACAGTGCAGAGCTCGGTTGTTGGTTTCATATTCTCAGGGTTCCCAGGAGGGCTGGTGTCTGGGGACTCAATTTCACTTCTTTGTTGCATTGGAAGCCTTTCACTTGGCCCAGTGTCTTTGTGATTCCTTTGCCTGGTACAAAGCTGAGATGGAGGGCTTGTGGTCCTAAGACTCCTGGTCACCCCTCTGTCCAGATGACATGTTTGTCTAGTGCCAAGCTTGGTTGGAGAAGGTTGGTCAGAGGGCTCCTGGAGACTTGACTGCGCTATGGCTGTCCCACAGTTAAACAACAAAAAGAAATAAAAGAGGACAAAATTGAGAAGGAAGAAGTAAAACTTTCACTATTTGTAGATGGCATCATACTCTATACAGAAAACCCTAAAGATCCCACAAAAAAAAAACTATTAGAACTGATCATTGAGTTCAGTAAAATCACAAGATAGAAAATCAATGTGGAGAACTCTGTAGCATTTCTATATAATGCAAATGAAGCAGCAGAAAGAAAAAGTAAGAAAACAATGTTATTTGCAGTTGCACCTAAAATAATAAGATACCTAAGAATAAAACTAACTAGAGAAGTGAAAGACTTGTACTTTGAAAACTACAAAACATGGATTGAAAGAAATTGAAGGGCGACTGGGTGGCTCAGTCATTAAGCATCTGCCTTCGGCTCAGGTCATGATCCCAGGGTCCTGGGATCGAGTCCCGCATCAGGCTCCTGGCAGGAAGCCTGCTTCTCCCTTTCCCACTCCCCCTGCTTGTGTTCCTGCTCTCGCTATCTCTCTCTCTGTCAAATAAATAAATAAAATCTTAAAAAAAAAGAAAAGAAATTGAGGATGAATGAATAAATGGAAAGACATTCCATGTTCATGGATGGAAGAACCAATATTGTGAAAATGTCTATAGTACCCAAAGCAATCCACACATTTAATGCAATCCCTATCAAAATACCAACAGCACTTTTCACAGAGCTAGAGCAAGCAATCCCCCCAAATTTGTGTGGAATCACAAAGATCCCTAATAGCCAAAGCAATGTTGAAAAAGAAAAACAACCAGGGCATGTGTTGTGATGAGCACCGGGTGTTATAAGAAACCAATGAATCATTGAATACTACATCAAAAATTAATGGTGTACTATATGTTGGCTGATTGAACATAATAAATAAAATAAAAATAAGTATTAAAAACAAAAGAAAAAGAAAATCAAAATGGGGACATCCCGATTCCAATCTTCAGGTTATATTACAAAGGTGTAGTAATCAACATAGTATGGCACAGTCATAAAAATGGACACATATATAAATGGAATAGAATAAAGAACCCAGAAGTATATTCACATTTATATTAAAGAAAAAAACCTTAGACAGTAATACTCAAATATTACTCGGCCATAAAAACGGAATGATCTCTTGCCATTTGTAATGACATGAATGAAGCTAAAAGTATTAAGCTAAGTGAAATAAATCAGTCAGAGAAAGACAAATGCCATATGATTTCACTCATATGTAAATTTAAGAAACTTGGGAACAAAGGGGAAAAAATGAGTGAGGCAAACCAAAAAAAAAAAAACAACAACAACCCCTTAACTCTAGAGAACAGCTGATGGTCACAAGGGCAGGGCGTGGGGGATGGGTTAAATAGGGGATTGGAATTAAAGAGTGCACTTGTGATGAGCACCAGGTGTTGTATGGAAGTGTTGAATCACTACTAACATTCCGCTGTACATTAATTAACTGGAATTAAAATAAGATCTTAAAAAAAACCTTAAGTGGTGACAAATGATATTATTTTAGCTGCAATGGACAATTTGTTTGTGTAGCAAGCATAGGATGTTGTTAAGATAGCTCCCTTCAATGACACTGAAGTGTCTAAGAGAATTCACTTTGTGTTTATTTTTTTAATTTAATTTTTTGTTATTATGTTATGTTAGTCACCATACAATACATCATTAGCTTTTGATGTGGTGATCCGCGATCCACTGTTTTCCTATAACACCCAGTGCTCCATGCAGTACATGCCCTTCTTAATACCCATCACCAACCTAACCGATCCCACCACTCCCCGCCCCTCTAAAACCCTCAGTTTGTTTCTCAGAGTCCATAGTCTCTCAGGGTTCATCTCTCCCTCTGATTTCTCCCCCTTCATTTTTCCCTTCCTTCTCCTAATGTTCTCTATGCTATTCCTTATGTTCCACAAATAAATGAAACCATATGATAAATTGTCTTTCTCTGATGGACTTATTTCACTTAGCATAATCTCCTCCAGTCCTATCCATGTTGATGTAAAAGTTGGGTATTCATCCTTTCTGATGGCTGAGTAATATTCCATTGTATAAATGGACCACATCTTCTTTATCCATTTTTCTGCTGAAGGGCATCTCAGCTCTTTCCACAGTTTGGCTATTGCAGACATTGCTGCTATTAACATTAGAGTGCACATGGCCCTTCTTTTCACTACCCCTGTGCCTGGGGTAAATACCAAGTAGTGCAATTGCTGGGTCATAGGGTAGCTCTATTTTTAATTTTTTGAGGTAAGCAGGGATTAAAAACCTCCCAAAAAACAAGAGTCCAGGGTCTGATGGATTCCCTGGGAAATTCTACCAAACATTCAAAGAAGAAATAATACCTGTCCTCCTGAAGTTGTTTCAAAAAATAGAAACAGAAGGAAAGCTATGAGACCAGCATTACCTTAATCCCCAAACCAGGAAAAGACCCCATCAGAAAGGAGAATTTCAGATGAATATCCCTAATGAATATGGATTCCTAAATTCTCAACAAAATCTTAGCTAATAGGATCCAACAATACATTAAAAGCATCATCCACCACGACCAAGTGGGATTTATCCCCAGGATGCAAGGGTGGTTCAACATTCGCAAATCAATCAAGGTGATAGAACATATTAATAAGGGAGTCGAGAAAAAGATGACGGAGGAGTAGGGGACCCTATTTCAACTGGTCCCCGGAATTGAGCTGGATATCTACCAGACCACCCTGAGCACCACGAATTCAGCCTGAGATGTAAGAAGATCTGGATCTCTATAAACAGAATATCTCAGGCGGTTGGTTTCGAGGTACGAAGAGGGGAGCTGTGATTCCATGGGCAGATATCGGAGGATAAATGGCAGTGGGAGGGAGCCTGTCCATGGGGATCCTACACTGCTGGTGAGTGACAGCCTTGCTGGCTGGGGACGGGGCACAGACTCACAGACTGGTAGCCACAGGAAAGGGACTTTAGGGCAGCCCCCGGGGTGGAAACCCGGAGCAGCGGGGTCGCGCCTGCAAAATGGGAGTGGCTGGCGGTTTTAGAAGCACAAAGGGCAGAGATGTGCACTGACCTGGGGCAGGACTGGGAGCACTGTGGAGGGGCGCACAACCCAGGACACTGCAGTTTATAGCAGCACAGACAGAAACGGAGACAACGTGGCCTGAAGAGCTCACTCAAGAACAGATTGCGATCTCTCTGCTCTGGGACAGAGGGTTGGAAACCCTTACTTCTACTCTTATACATGGAAGAGACGTGGAAAGCCGCCAGGGAAAGCCGCCAGAGAACAAAAGCCCCCAAAACTGATTCCCACTGAGCCCATCCCCCACCACAAACATTCGCATCATAGACGCATACAGGACCCCTCCTAAGATCAAGGAAAACAGGTCAACACCCCGGCATGTAATAGTAAAACTTGCAAATCTTAGAACCAAGGAAACTATCTTAAGGGCAGTTAGGGGGACAAGATTCCTTATGTACAGAGGGAGGAACATCAGAATAATGTCAGACCTATCCACAGAGACCTGGCAAGCCAGAAAGGCCTGGCAAGACATACTCAGGGTACTAAATGAGAAGAATATGCAGCCAAGAATACTTTATCTGGCAAGGCTGTCATTTAGAATGGATGGAGAGATGCAGAGCTTCCATGACTGGCAGAAACTGAAAGAATATGTGACCACTAAGCCGGCCCTGCAAGAAATATTAAGCTGGGTTCCATAAAAGGAGAAAGACCCCAAGAGTGATATGCAATAGGAATTTACAGGGGCAATCTATAAAAACAACATCTTCACAGGCAACATGATGACAATTAATTCATATCTTTCAATAATCACTCTCAACGTGAATGGTCTAAATGCTCCCATAAAACGGCACAGGGTTGCAGATTGGATAAAAAGACAGGACCCATCCATATGCTGTCTACAAGAGACTCATTTTGAACCTGAAGATACATCCAGAATGAAAGTGAAGGGATGGAGATCCATCTTCCATGCCAGCAGACCTCAAAAGAAAGCTGGGGTAGCAATTCTTATATCAGACAAATTAGATTTTAAACTAAAGTCTGGGGGCGCCTGGGTGGCTCAGTTGGTTAAGCGACTGCCTTCAGCTCAGGTCATGATCCTGGAGTCCCGGGATCGAGTCCCGCATCGGGCTCCCTGCTCGGCAGGGAGTCTGCTTCTCCCTCTGACCCTCCTCCCTCTCATGCTCTCTGTCTCTCACTCTCTCTCTCTCAAATAAATAAATAAAATCTTTAAAAAAAAAAAAACTAAAGTCTGTAATTAGAGACACAAAAGGACACTATATCATTCTTAAAGGGTCTACCCAACAAGAATACCTAACAATTGTAAATATCTATGCCCCGAACATCGGAGCAGCCATCTACATAAGCCCACTGTTAACCAAAATAAAGAGTCATATTGATAACAATACGTTAATTGTAGGAAACCTCAATACTCCACTCTCAGCAATGGACAGATCATCTAAGCAGAAAATCAACAGGGAAACAAGATCTTTGAATGATACACTGGACCAGATGGACCTCATAGATATTTACAGAACATTCCACCCTAAAACAGCAGAATACTCATTCTCCTCAAGTGCATGTGAACTTTCTCCAGAATAGGCCATATACTGGGTCACAAATCAAGTCTCAACTGATACCAAAAGATTGAGATTACTCCCTGCATATTCTCAGACCACAATGCTTTAAAACTGGAACTCAATCACAAGAAAAAATTTGGTAGAAATTCAAACACTTGGAAGCTAAAGACCACTCTGCTCAAGAATGTTTGGGTCAACCAGGAAATCAAAGAAGAACTTAAACAATTCATGGATATCAATGAAAACGAAAACACATCGGTCCAAAACCTATGGGATACTGCAAAGGTGGTCCTAAGGGGGAAATACATAGTCATCCAAGCCTCACTCAAAAAAATAGAAAAATCCCGAATTCACCAACAACCTCTACACCTTAAAAAACTAGAGAAAAAGCAACAAACGATGCCTAAGCCACGCATTAGAAGAGAAATAATTAAAATTAGAGCAGAAATCAATGAATTAGAAACCAGAAACACAGTAGATCAGATCAGCGAAACTAGAAGTTGGTTCTTTGAAAGAATTAATAAGATCGATAAACCACTGGCCAGACTTAACCAAAAGAAAAGAGAGAGGACCCAAATTAATAAAATGATGAATGAAAGGGGAGAGATCACGACTAACACCAAGGAAATAGAAACAATTTTTAGAAATTATTATCAACAACTATATGCCAATAAACTGAGCAATCTGCATGAAATGGAGGCCTTCCTGGAAACCTATAAGCTGCCAAGACTGAAACAGGAAGAAATTGACAACCTGAATAGGCCAATAACCAGTAACGAGACTAAAGCAGTGATCCAACACCTCTCAAAAAACAAGAGTCCAGGGCCTGATGGATTCCCTAGGGAATTCTACCAAACATTCGAAGAAGAAATAATACCTATTCTACTGAAGCTGTTTCAAAAAATAGAAACAGAAGGAAAACTTCCAAACTCATTCTATGAGGCCAGCATTACCTTAATCCCCAAACCAGGCAAAGACCCCATCAAAAAGGAGAATTTCAGACCAATATCCCTGATGAATATGGATTCTAAAATCTTCAAGAAAATCCTAGCTAATAGGATCCAACAATACATTAAAAGGATCATCCACCACGTCCAAGTGGGATTTATCCCCGGGATGCAAGCGTGGTTCAACATTCGCAAATCAATCAGTGTGTTAGAACACATTAATAAGAGGAGGGAGAAGAACTATATGGTCCTCTCAATTGATGCAGAAAAAGTATTTGACAAAATACAACATCCTTTCCTGATTAAAACTCTTCAGACTATAGGGATAGAAGGAACATTCCTCAAGTTCATAAAATCCATCTATGAAAAACCCACAGCGAATATCATCCTCAATGGGGAAAAGCTGAGAGCCTTTCCCTTAAGATCAGGAACACGTCAAGGATGCCCACTCTCTCCACTATTGTTCAACATAGTACTAGAAGTCCTAGCAACAGCAATCAGACAACAAAAAGAAATAAAAGGTATTCAAATTGGCAAAGAAGTAGTCAAACTCTCTCTTTTCGCAGATGACATGATAATGTGGAAAACCCAAAAGACTCCACCCCCAAATTACCAAAACTCATACAGGAATTCAGTAATGTGGTGGATACAAAATCAGTGCACAGAAATCAGTTGCTTTCTTATACACTAACAATGCAGCTGTAGAAAGAGAAATTAGAGAAACGATTCCACTTACAATAGCACCAAAAACCATAAGATACCTCGGAATAAACCTAACCAAAGAGGTAAAGGATCTATACTCTAGGAACTACAGAACACTCATGAAAGAAATTGAAGACACAAAAAGATGGAAAAATATTCCATGCTCATGGATCGGAAGAATAAACATTGTTAAAATGTCTATGCTACCCAGAGCAATCTATACCTTCAACGCCATCCCAATCAAAATTCCAATGACATTTTTCAAAGTGCTGGAACAAACAATCCTAAAATTTGTATGGAATCAAGACACACCATGAATCTGCAAGGAAATGTTGAAAAAAAAAAGAAAAATAAAGCTGGGGGTATCATGTTGCCCAGTTTCAAGCTGTATTACAAAGCTGTGATCCACAAGACAGCATGGTACTGGCACAAAAACAGACATATAGACCAATGGAACAGAATAGAGAGCCCAGATATGGTCAAACAATCTTTGACAAAGCAGGTAAAAATATGCAATGGAAAAAAGATGGTCTTTTCAATAAATGATGCTGGGAAAATTGGACAGCTATATTCACTTTGCGTTTAATAATTGCAAATGGTTCTCAGTGTATATGTTTGCAAAGAGTTATGAGTTGTTGTTGTTGTTATTTAATCTGTATCAATGACAATCCTGCTGTTGATTAATTAATAAAGCAGTATAACTTAATTCTCCATGGAAAAATTAACATATATATTCATAAATATAACACACACATATAAAATATACAAACATAAAATGCAAAACACTGAACCATAAAGAAACAGACTTAGCATATTTGAAAGGGGAAAATTCCTGGATTAATGCCAATCCCTATCTTAGATAAGATTTTGTGAGATTTCATTTCCACCCACAGTAGACAAACACATCATCAAACTGTCTTGGTTAAGTTTTGATGAACTTCAGGAAGGGGATCTTCTCTGTTCTCCATGCCACCAGTGGTTCCTATTCTAGAAAATAACCATTCTTATTTGTCTGGACAACATCAGCTTTGCTGCTTAGAGCTTGTCTGATTCAATTGAATTATAAATAGAAAATGCCTAGTAACCATCAGAGTTCTAAAACCCATTGTTCAAAATATACCATTGACATACTTGTCAATGTGGCTACTTCATTTAATGTATAGCCATTCATGTAAAAGACATTTAGTACAACATTTCTACCATTTTTTCATATGTGTACCAAGGCTTTGGTTGCCTGTGTAGCTCAGTTGGTTCAGTGTCTCACTCTTGATTTTGGCTCAGGTGATGTGAGATGGAGCCCCACATTGATATCAAGCTGGGTGTGGACTCTGCTTAAAATTCTCTCTCCCTTTCCTTCTGCTCCTCCCCCCACCACTCTAAAAAACAAACAAAAATTGAAGTGTACAAATGCTTATATTCCCATATGTAATGCAAAAAATCACCCTCATTTAAATAGATGCCAGTTTCTTTGCATATAATCATATGTTGTTACCAACATTACACACCCATAGATTTCCATTTAAGTAATTCAGGATGACGGTCCCTGACCTGGTCACCTGTTTTATTGGTACAACACTTCCTTTATTTAAATGTAGCCCAGGAATACAGTGTTTCTACTGCCACATATTCAATAACCATGTACTGATATATTCAATAACCGTGTTATGATAATAATACTGTTTCAAAAAAAGGTGCCAACAAGGTGATATAAATCCACACTATTTGGCTTTCAACCCAGCTTCCTTTGATTTTGAATCCTATTAATAGCGATTTTTTTGGGGAGGGCTGGTAAAACCAGAAATGCTCTTCACTCTTTCCATGCTGGGAACACGTTGAAGTTTAAATCACTGAGACTGAGTCTTTCATGATGAGCACCATTGGACAGGACTGGGGTTATGGGGCAGTGACTGAAGCACTTGTCCTTCACCAGAAATGCTGTCTGTGCTCAGGGAAGTACAGGGAGGGGAGTTCGCATCCACCCACTGGGTCTCTCTCAAATTTCATACCTTTGGAGGGCAGGCATGCCAAGGGGTCCGCTGAGGTGTGCTGTTCTCACGGAAAGACTCCACAAGGCTGTAACGTCTTGAGCATAAACATGTAAAAATGAGATGAAACTAAGTGCACCATTTCCTTTGATGTGTTTAAATGTTCTTTTTGTGTGGATTCCTCTTGCTTCCCTTTCTTTTTTTCTTTGCCCCACATCACTGTTCCTAACTGATTAGAGCATCTGACACAGGTTGTGTGTTTTGGTTTTATATGTTTCTATGATCATGGCTCCTAACTGAAAAACTGCTTCAGCAAAGTGTTTTCCATTTCTCTCTCTGATATTAATACCAAATTATGCTTCTACCAAAGAACCAGTTTAACCTGAAAAATAAAACCAATTCATTTCTTGGTTTATGAAGACATGAGTTTATACATAAGACACCTCCATAAAAGTAAATTCAATTGAAAATTCACAATCATCAATTACCAGCTACTTTTAATTGTAAATCAAACAGTGACTTCATCAGTGCATCTGCAACATGGGGACAAAGCTTTGTGAAACTCTGACATGAAGCAGGAACTGGGATTTGCATGAGGGCGGGAGTTCAGTAGCTGCTGCTTCCCACTCAGTCTCCAGCAGCAAGAGCAGCAGGTCAGTAGACATTGGTTCTCCCAGCTGGGAAAGAGTTCGTATGTATTTGTATGTAGGTATTTTATTTATATTTTCTTTATTTTGAACTGGTACCCAAAGACATGCAAGTAGCAAAGTCAAGACCCAGAAAAGGGCACCACAGGGAAGGTTGCAGAACCAGAAGAGGAAGCCGGGCAGAGAGGAATGCAGAGAGGGAAGAACAGTTGGAAGGTGACCCTTCAGCTTGGACAGCACTGTGGGAGTCGGGAGGGGTCTGGGAGGAAGCAGCCAGGACTCCTGGAATTCCTTCCCAGGGAACAAATAAGGAGACAGATGCACTTGAAAAGAGAGCTACATGTTGGCTAATTGAACATAATTAAAAAAAAACACACACAAATAACAAAACATTGAGATTTAGCCTTTTCCTGTAACTTTTAGACTATAAAAGCAATGCATGCCTAAATAAATATACTTTTGACCATGAAAAAAAAAAGGAGAGCTACAGCCACCTCCCTCCCACATGCAAGTCCATCAGCCCTGCTGGCAAGCATCACAGCGGGCACCGATGAGCATGAGCTCTTGGGCAGAGGGAGAGCAGTGGGCACTGGACTCCCGGGGGTCCTGAATGACCCTCAGGGCACCAGCGCTGATGGTGGGCATTTGGCTTTTGTTTCCTGTTGGGGCAGGTGTCTCCCATCTGCCTGCCTCTCCCCATGGGGACAACTGTCCTTTGTGCCAGGACAGGCCTCCTGCCAATACCCTCAGGAACACTTCATCACCTTACCCTGTCTTCCTCCCTGGTCCAACTCCCCAAGTTCTTACCAGTACCCAGACCTGAGCAGAGGAAGTGCTCAAGGGTTGGGATTCTCCTCAGTATCTGGGGGATTAACCAGCTTGTCCCTCACACCAGGAACTGCACTTGAGATGCACTTGCTGAAGCCTCCCTTCCTGTCCTTTGGAGAGATGGGCAGGGCAAGAGGCCAGAGGACCTGGGTACACCCAGGCCAGCATCACAGTTACCTGCCTGATTGGTGAAAGCCTTTGCTAGAGGTGGGAAAACTCTCCTGGGGTCGTCCTCTGCCTTTTACAGCCCCTAGTCATTGATTAAAGTTCATGGAATGTGCTTTCCCCTATCTATGCCTTTATCAACTTGCAGACATTCTTACTGTTTATGACCTCAGGTGGAAAGTGGATAAAAGGTAGATCTGGTCATTGTTACTGCTGAGACTGCTGCCTGTCATAACCAGATGCAGTCAGCCTGGTCAGTGCAGGAGACAGGACCACTTCCATGCCCAGGACTCACACTTCAGGGTTGTTTGGTCTCCACTATGTTTGCCACCGTTTTCTGGTTGGAGCTGTTGAAGAAAGCACTGGAAGCAGGCTCCAGTTTTAGTCTTTAGCTGAAATACGTGGTGTGGTGGGATGAGGGGGGCTCTGATAGTGTTTTCTAGTTCTCCCTTAACTTAAAAAAGGGTAAAGTGGCAAACAGGTGTTAGTGGGTGGTTTTTTCTTGGGTCTTGGTAAAACAGACTATGAATGCATTTAGCCCTTCACCAGATGTTAAAAAATGTCAACTTCACTTGCTCCTCCTGGTACCCTAGAATCAGGAGAAAGGGTTGAAAGAGGAGAAATTGGGCGCCTGGGTGGCTCAGTCATTAAGTGCCTGCCTTCAGCTCAGGTCATGATCCCAGGGTCCTGGGATCGAGTCCCACATCGGGCTCCCTGCTTGGCGGGAAGCCTGCTTCTCCCTCTCCCATTCTCCCTGCTTGTGTTCCCTCTCTCGCTGTTAAAAAATAAACAAAAAATCTTTGAAAAAAAAAAAAAAGAAAGAGAAATTCGTTGTACTTGGGTGGAGTTAACTGTTAAGTAGGAAAGATGAGCTTAAAATTGCTACCAAATATATATACCACATCTTCTTTCTCCATTCTTGTGCCCACGGACACCGGGGCTCTTTCCATATATTGGCTACTGTGGACATTTCTGTTATAATCTTTGGGGATACAGGTGCCCCTTTGAATCAGTATGTTTGTATCCTTTGGGTAAATCTCTAGTAGTGCAGTTGCTGGGTTATAGGGTAGTTCTATTTTTTAAAATTTATTTTATTTACTTGAGAGGGACAGCAAGAGGTGTGCGCAGAGGGAGAAGCAGACTCCCCGCTGAGCAGGGAACCCATTGTGTGGCTCGATCCCAAGACGCTGGGATCATGACCTGAGCTGAAGTTAGATGTTTAACCAAATGAGCCACCCAGGGTCCCCAGGTAGTTCTATTTTTAACTTTTTGAGGAACCTCCATACTGTTTCCAGAGTAGCTGTACCAGCTTGCATTCCCACCAACATTTCTAGTGGCTCCTCTTTCTCTGCATTCTCACCAATATTTGTTGAATCCTGTTCTGTTAATTTTAGCCATTCTGACCAGTGTGAGCTGGTCTCTCACTGTGGTTTTAATTTGTATTTCTTTGATGCTGAATGATGTTGAGCATCTTTTCATGTGTCTGCTGGCCATTTGTATATCTCAATGGAATATTAGTCCACCATCAAAAAGAATGACATCTTGCCATTTGCAATGCCATGCATGGAACTAGAGGGTATTATGCTAAGTGAAATAAGTCAGAGAAAGACAAATACCATATGATCTTATTCATATGCGGGATTTAAGAAACAAAATGGATGTACATAGGGGAAGGGAAGGAAAAATAAAATAAGAGGAAATCAGAGAGGTAGGCAGACCACAAGAAATTCTTAGCTGTAGGGAACAAATTGAAGGATGCTGGAGGGTTGGTGGGCGGATGGGGTAACTGGGTGATGCGCATTAAGGAGGGCACTTGATGGAATGAGCACTAGGTGTTATATGCCACTGATGAATCGCTGAATTCTGCTGAAACTAATAATGTTGTATATGTTAATTAAATTGAATTTAATTAAAAAATTAGCAAAACCCTGCTATTGAGTTTTCTATCAGATTTGAGGTACACCGGAGAGCTTGTAATGCAGGAAGTCCTTGATGATTCAGATGCGAGCATGTTGCTTGACAATATTGCTCTACCTTGGCAATGAGCTGAATTGTTGGTCTCAAGGTCCAAGGACACATGGTAAACCTACTGTCCAGGTGAGTCCTTTCTCCAATGCTGAGCTAGGATGCAGGACTCATGGTATCTTGTCACATGGCATACCCAGTGTTCTCTGGACACACTTGTGGTGTGATGCACCATGCTGGCCAGTTTGTGGTATGTGGGCCCATGTTCCCTCCAGGGTCTGTGTAACCAGTCCACCCAGTGTCAAATGGGTTCAGAGTGCTCCCAGACAGAGGGCTCCTGATGGGTGCTCTATTGTGTGAACGAAATTTCCCTGTGTTCTGCTGTGCTCAAGGGTTTGTTGTGTGTCACCTCCTGGTCAACCTGGTGTCTGGGGGATTAGTTTGTCCACTGCTGAGCTGGGTCAGACAGCTCATGGTCTGAAAGCCTGTGTTTCAAGGACTTGCACTGTGTCCAGTGATGTGGTGATTCCTTCTCCCTGTACTTACTTGTTTCCCAAAATTCCCTCTCTGCCAGGTGTCTGGAGACATGGTACACATTTGGCACATCTGGGTTGGCTGTATGTTCAGGGCATTCATGTGCCCTGTGCTGAGCCATGTTGGAGGGCTTCAGAATAGTATTGTGCCCCGTGTTCCCTCAGGATGTGGACTCAGCTTTCCTGTGCTGAGCCAAGTGGTAAACCCAGAATTGTGGGACCCACCTGCCCAAGAATCCATGGTGCTCTGATTTCCAGTGTCCCACTCCCACGTGCCAAATGAGAATGTGTCCCTGAGTAGCCAGCCAACTGCACAGTGTGAAATAGTTCCAGGAGTCACTGGGTGTGGATTCAAGGACTCTCAGGAGCACAGAAGAGCACAAAGATAGGTGCAAAGAGGAAGGTGGACTGCAGAGTGCTCGTTAGAGGCCCAGGGCAGGAGGTGTGGGCAGGTGACATATCAGGGGCAGGGACAGAGAACAGGGCAGAGAACTCAAGGAGTAGCAGGAAGAGGTGTGACTGAAGCCCCATCTCTCTCCTCAGTACAGCCTGAGCTATTGCTGTGCTTTTATAACAGCCCTGGGTCATCACAATACCTTCTTGTGATGTCACCACCATGCCCTGACCAATCACCAGGACTCTCTGAGGTTGGCCTTGTTTGGGTGGCCAATAACCAGGCAGCTCGACTGTCCAATAACCAATGACTTACTCAGTGACCCTCCTGACATCATCACCTGGAAACCATGATTTAAAGGAAAACAGGTGAATTCTCCTTCAAGATGAAAAATTAATATTTGGGATGTATTTATAGTGAAGGTCATGGTGAGAGTGAAAGACTCAACCACTACAAAGCTAAATATTTTATTCAGACTCACCATTCACTAAAAACTGACACTGATATTAATGAAGACATGGGCCATTAGACCTCATGAAAGGTCACACTTGTGGGGTAAGTCGGACAACATGGCACTAGGGCAAATGCTACTCTCAACTCATCCATCAAAACTTAAATATAAGTCTAGAAAAGGGTAGACATTGTGTTTGGTACAACTTCCCACAATAAACCTAAACCTAGAAAGGATAAAACTGTGTCACAAGTCATTACCTGCTTGCCAAAACGACATTCAGCTCTCATAGAAGGCGGGCAACAAAATCCATTCAGTCACCAGGTTCACAGTCTTCATGTCCAGCTTCCAATCTGAAAGTTCTGGGGGGAGGAGTTACGTTTGTCTCCTCCCTCGAATACAGCTACATAGTTATCAGATCATTCTGATCACCCAAGAAACCAATCAAGTATCTGAGAAAACAAATGCTGCAGGTCTACAAGTAGAATAGTGACCACCATTTGCAAGGTAGGAGGTGTGGAGACGTGAATCTGGTGTGACATAGCTGAGGATACAGGGGAGGAGAGGGGGGCTTGAGGAGGATACTGCAAAGTTTTATAAGCAGCGGGGTGCAAAATCAGAACTTTTAGAAGTTTGGATAAAGAAGATTTGTTATATATACACAGTGGAATATTACTCAGCCACCAAGAAAAACAAAATCTTGCCATTTGCAACCATATATTTCCACTCATATGTGGAATTTAAGAAACAATTCAGATGAACATAGGGAAAGGGAAGAAAAAAATAAGAGGAAATCAAAGAGGGAGGCAAACCATGAGAGACTCTTAACTATGAGAAACAAACTGAGGGTTGCTGGAGGGGAGGTGGGTGGGGGGATGGGGTAACTGGGTGATGGGCTTTAAGGAGGACACTTGATGGAATGAGCACTAGGTGTTATATGTCACTGATGAATCACTGAATTCTTCCTCTGAAACTAATAATGCTGTATATGTTAATTAAATTGAATTTAACTAAAAAAATTAAAACCCTGCTATTGAATTTTCTCTCAGATTTGAGGTACATTGGAGAGCAGGTAGCCCTTCATGATGGAGATGCTAGCATGTTGCTTGACAATATTGCTCTACCTTGGCAATGAGCTCTCAATATGTTTTCTTAGAAAGGATATTGGTGGGAAGGTGATCTGGTGAAGACACAATGAAGGAAAGTTGAGGAACTCCTTAATTTTCATTTTAAGGAGAAGTAAGTGTATTTTTAAGTTAACGGGAAGAATCTGAGGTGAGCCCTACCACCTAAATATATCACTGTAATACCTGTGCGATTTGTAGCTTAAAATACACTTGTAATTCATCTTTAGTTTTGTTAAAAAATTGTCATTTGTATAATAAATGATATACTGTGTATGTTCATACCTTCCTAGACCACTAAAAACTTGAGGTTTCAGTGCATTAGGGAGATAAAGCAAGCAAAGCAAACCGAACAACATGATATGACAAGGAAATAATAAATGGGTTTAGAGAGTACAACACTCTACACTAAAATGCCAGCCATGTGAAGCAGTCAGTGTTCAGGGGTGGTGGACTGACCAGAAGAGGACACACAGAGAGATGGGTCCTGGGCTGTATTGAGGAGTGGATATTGCAGAAATTGATTGGGAGAAAGAAGAGACTGGGAGCCTAGGAGGGAAAAGGGGCTTTCATCCCTCTCAAGGAATGATTATGATTCATTTAAAGCTGAGGAAGATTATTTGCAGTGTCCAGATTGAGACGTGTAGGTGTACATAGTCTCTGACTAAGACCTACGCTCTCAAACTGGATAGCTTCTGTTCTTAATTTGGTATAATTCCTCCTCTATGAAGTCTTCCCTGATTTTCACATCAAGTTCTTTCCTTTGACTTCCACTTTTCCTGGTTTCCCTCAATGCATGTGTAAAAACAGCTACTTATGGTTGCACCAAATTTACATTTTGCCAATTCCTATTTTATTCATTTATTTTTAAAAATCGAGATATAATTGACAGGTAACATTCTATTCCTTTTGGGTGTAAAACAGTGATATATGTAAATATTGTGAAATAATCACCACTTCATTCTGGTTAACATCTCTCCCCACAGTTTCACGTTTCCTTGTGAAAAGAACAATTTTGAGTTTTAATTAAGAATTTTGTGATAGCAACCTTCAAATGTACAATAAAATATGATTAACCATAGTCACCATTAACTGCAGTCCTCATAAAACCAGTTTTACCCATTTTTTCACAACTTAGCTTCTGTCTTTAAGTCACATATGTTAAGGGCATAAGCAGGTCCTTGGTTCTCTTTTCATTCAGAACAGTTTTGCCCTGTGGTCGTAGCTTTTCACCTTCAATGACAATAACCGTCTGGTGCCTGGCATGGTCCTTGACAATTGGTTAAGAGTGTTGTCATAAGATACTGGTAGGGCTGAATCCCTGTGGGAGCAGGTAGCTGCTAACAGAGAGGCATGGGGTGATGAAAACCTAGGCAGGAAGATCGCTCTGATTGTGAAGGAAGATTTGCGGCTGGAAAGCCCTGCAGTTCTTACTGTGAAAAAGAGGGAGACCTGAGAGCCACTGCTGGAGAGGCTGTGAGTCTGAGCAAGGAAGCAGAATTAGGGTGGGCTCTCTGGCAAAGTTTATTCTAGAATGATAATCAATCCTTGGTATGCTTGCACAGTTGGGAATTATGAAGCCAGCAAAGTAAGACTATGCTCATTCATTCCATACTCACTTATTTAATCATGTCTACTTTGGCCAAGGATGTGCTAGGCTGTGGGATGTAAGGGATAGTACGAGGTTCCAGATGCTGACACGCTGGTTCTGCCCACAGGAACCTCACACCCAGGGACGCAGATTCAAATTTGAGGCCTGTGTGTATCACAGTAGAGATGATGCACTGATTTATCATGTATGTTCACGTCATAACATCTTTGAGTACCTGTTGTATGCAAGGTGTTGGCACTGGGTGCTCTGTACTTTCAGTTTAGGAAAATGCCCAGGATGAGTCTGGGAGGGAACAGTGTATGCTGCTGAGTGGGCCCTCAGATGCTGCAAAAGAGGCTTGAATAAAATCAATGCCTATGTGGACAAGGGAGTGACAATGCTTCTAATGATTAGTGGAAGTGAGAATATCTTAGTAAGCCCATAATTGAGGAGCATTACTCTTCTGCTCCATGGATGGTACTGAGATGCCAACTGTGTAGGGACACACAGCTCAGGACTGACTTACAGCTGACTTACCCTCACACAGTTCTAGTCATTGTCAGCTAGATTATATAGCACTTCCCCCAGACACCTGGTGTTACAGAGAAAAGAAATGCCAGGTTTTAATCAACCCCTTGTCGAGATGACCAATGTCCTCAGGGTTGTGTTATTTCCATGTTGTTTATGTGACCACTTTTGGCTAATGGCACAAACGAATACAGATAGAGTTCATTTTTTTTTTTTGAAATTGGAAAGAACCTGTCTGCATTGATGAAAGTTCTCACTGTTACATCACAAGTGAAGGAACACATTCACGAATGTACATGTCCATCTGCATGACCATTAAAAATTTCTCCAAATTTTCCTCAGACTAAGTTCCTAAAAATGTCAGTCCACAACAACAAAAAAAGCTTATAAATCATTTTGAAAATGTATTTAATCCACTCTCCATCTTTAAATTATTGTAATGGTTAGTATCTAGAATATATAAAGAACTTATACAATTCAACACCCCCAAATCAAATAATCTTATCAAAAGTGAGGCAGAAGGCCTGAAAAGCCATTTCCAAAGAAGATATCCAGATGGTCAAGAGACACATGAAAAGATGCTCACCCTCACTCATCATCAGGGAAATGCTAATCAAATCCACAATGAGAAACCACCTCATACTTCTCAGAATGGATAAAATTAACAACTCAGGAAACAACAGATATTCTCAAGGGTGCAGAGAAAGGGGAACACTCTTACACTGTTGGTGGGATTGCAAGCTGGTGAATCAATCTGGAAAACTTTAAGGAGGTTCCTCAAAAAGTTAATAATAGAACTTTAATATAACCCAGCAATTACACTACTGTGTATTTATCTCCAAAATACAAAAACACTCAATCAAAGGATTGCATGCACCCTTAGTTTTTAGCATCATTATCTATAATCACCAAATTCTAGAAGCAGCTCTGGGTCCACCAACTTATGAATGGATAAAGAAGATGTGGAATATATACACGAGGGACTATTACTCAGCGATCAAGGAGAATAAAATCTTGCCATTTGCAATGACATGAGTAGAGCTAGAGAGTATAATACTAAGCCAAATAAGTCTAGGAAAGACAGATACCCTATGATTTCGAAATCAAAGAAAAAAGAGAGACAAACCAAGAAACACACTTAACTAAAGAACAAATAGATGGTTCCCAGAGGGCAGGTGGGGGATGGGAGGAAGAGAAAAAGGGATGAACAGCACACTTATCATGATGAGCACTGAGTAAGGTACAGATTTGTCGAATCACTGTATCGTACCCCTGAAATTAATATAACACTGTATGTTAACTCTATTTTAACAAATGAACAGGAAAAAAAGAATTATGGCTGACATTTCAATGCAATGAAACACCTGTCACAAATGGAGCCCATTAGACAGGTCGGTGGCTCTGCTCCCCTTTTGTTTTCAAAGGTTGGACTTGGTGTAATTAAAACATTCAGAGTTTTCATGTGGCCATATTTAGATCTAGTCAGATTACATATAGAACCAATTAGAATAGAAACCAATAGGAAAAGTGAGCTAGATACCAGTATGAAGTGATAATCCAGCCCCTCTCTGTTCCTGAATCTTGTATTCCAACCCATAACTAAAGAGTGCCTGTTAGTGTTAGAGATGCTGAGCAAACACTGGGGTGCTGTTGAGGCTTGCTCCTGGCAGGCGTCAAGGGTCAGGCACCTCAGTGTCTGTGGGGCCCAGCAGGGGACTGGAGCAGGTGATGTTGCAGAGGTTCAAGATAGGAGAGCATCCTGAGCTTGTGGGCACTTCTGCTCACCTGCTGGGCCTGTGTGAAGGAGGGATGCCTTGGGGACATTGAGTTCTTTGTACCAGGCCTAAAATCTTATCCTGCCAATCAGAATCAGAAATCCAGTGTTTCAAGTGTATGTGCAGAGTTAAGATGGCGGAGACACAGGGGATGGTAAATTTGTCTTGTCCCATAAATACAACTAGAATGTTACCAAATCATTCCCAACACCTAATAAAGCAATCAGAGATGTGAGAAAACAAATGCTACAAGTCTACGAGTAGAAAAGCCGCCGACGGTGGAAAGATTGAATCCTGTGTGATATAGCTGGGGATATGGTGGAAGGGAGGGATCCTGCTTGAGGAAGCTACTGCAAAGTATTATAAGCATCAGAGCACAAAGTCGTAACTTTTAGAAGTCTGCTACAGTGGGCGATGTGCCTGGTTTAAATGTGCTCAGGTGGAAGCCAGGAAGAATCCCAGATGTGACAGAGTGGTCCCAGGATCCCCAAGGTCACATGAAGAATGGGTGGTGCCTGGTTGTGGCAGAGTTCTCAGACTTCAAAAATTTAATAATAGAGCTACCTAATGACCCAGCTGCAGGAATGGGAAAGCAGGCTGAGAACAGTGAGACTAGGTGTCGGCTTTCTGCTTCTGTTGCAATAAACTGCGAACCGCTGCACAGTCACGCCATCACTTTCCTGGGATAGGGTGGCAAATGGCAGCAGTATGGGAGACCCTGAACAAGAAGAATTGATGGGGTCCATGTTGAACATTTGGAGTTTTGAAACTCAGTCACAGGTCTTAGTTAAAAAGCTCAGGCACAGACAGGGTGAACACAGAGTTCTGATGGAAACCAGGAAGGGAAGACTGATTGCTGTTCTGAGGGCTTACTAAAGAGTGGGGGTTGGGGGGAAGGGATTTTCAGCTCCAGGGTTAGAGAAGGGGGCACTGCCACATTCACCCTACCCATCAGCTCTAAAAGCCTGCAGGGAGCAAAACAGTGACATCTACTGGAGACTGGGGGATCATACACTGAGCCCTGCCTCCCTGTGCTCTGGAGGAGAGCTATTCCCCTAGGACAAACCCACCTGAGGATCAGCTGAATGGGCTCCCCGCCCAGAAGTTCCCCACAAACAACGCGCTCACACCAAGTTAACTGATCAAAGAGGGCTGCAATGTGTCACCTCTTGGGGAAAACAGTATATAGCATTCTTTGCATTTTTATTCTTACTTTTATTATTTTTTCAATTATTTTCTTATTTTTCAATTCTTTTAAATTCTTTTTTAATGTTCTTGTTTATGTAAATTATATATATTTCCTTTCAATGTATATATACATTTTCTTATTTTGGCATCTAGATTATTTTGAAAGCAGATGAAAACACAACTAGGGTATACTTTTTTGTTTTGTTTTACTTGTTTCTGTTTTGCTTTTTTTGTTGTTGTTTTTCTTTGCTATGATTGTTATTGCTTTTTTTTGGTCCTTTTTTACTTCTTTTCTTTCGAGAAAATGACAAGATGAAGAAATTCACCCCAGAAGAAAGAACAGGACGTAGTACTCACAGCCAGGGATTTAATCAATATGGATATAAGTACAATGTCTGAACTAGAATTGAAAACAATGATTATAAAGATCCCGGCTGGGCTTGAAACTAGCATAGAAGGTACTAGAGAATCCCTTACTGTAGACATAAAAGAACTAAAATCTACTCAAGCCAACATTAAAAATGCTATTACTGGGGGGCGGAACAAGATGGTGGAGGAGTAGGAGACCTGGATTTCGTCTGGCCTCAGGAATTCAGCTGGATAGGGATCAAACCATTCTGAACACCTACAAACACAACCGGATATTGAAGAAAAGAAGAGCAACAACTCTCTGAACAGAAAAACGACCACATTCTGGAAGGTAGGACGTGTGGAGAAGTGAATCCAAGGTGATATTTGGGAGGATAGACGGCGGGGGAGGGGGCCTCTGTCAGCCGCTTCCAGCAAGTGGTAGATCCACCGAGCACAAAATCGGAAATTTTAGAAGTTGGCTCCACTGAGGGACGTCACTCCGGTGGCTAAGCGGGGGATGGAACCCTCTCAGGACAGTGCGGTCTCAGGTCCCTCGGGGTCACAGAGAGACCGGGGGTGCCTGAGAGGGGCAGAGCTCCCAGGTATCGGAGCGGGGAAGCTGGCTGCAGAGATGGAGCAGAGGAGTGGGCTCTCAGCTCGGGGTTGCCATAAACCCTGATCCACAGCACAGTCAGTCCACTGCTCCTCCAGCAGGGACCCAACAAGGGACAGATCCGGGGAGACACCCCTTCCTGCCCCTGGAGGAGAGGTGCAGGAGCACACCACAGGGATCTGCTGGGTTTGGAGACTCCACACAGGGTCGGGTGTCAGAGATAGAAATGCTCGGTCACAGGCCGGGTGAGCACGGAGTGCGGCTGGAGACCGGGGAGATGGGAGTGACTGACTGCTTTTCTCTGGAAGCGCATTGAGGAGCAGGGCCCCGAGTTCTCGGCTCCTCTGGGGCAGAGATTGGGAGGCCGCCTTTTTCACTCTCGTCCTCCAAAGCTGTACGGAAAGCTTGCAGGGAACAAAAGCTCCCAAGAGCAAACGCGAGCAGAACACAGCCCAGACTGGGCAAGGGCGGGGCACTTCTGCTTCCGGCAAAGACATTTGGGAACCACAGCAACAAGCTCCTCCCCCAGAAGATCAGCAAGAACAGCCAGCCAAGACCAAGTTTACTGATCGAAGAGAACGGCAGAACTCTAGAGCTAGGGGAATACTGCACATAGAATCCATGGCTTTTTTACCATGATTCTTTAGTCTTTCAAAGTTAATTTTTTTAACTGTCTTTTTTTTTTTTGAATTTTTCTTTTTCCCTTTTTCAACCAACATCTTATCTATCCCTTTTTTTAAAAAAAACATTTTTATTTTTCATTTTTAGAGTCATATTCTATCCCTTCATATTAGTTACCCTTATTTTTGGCATATATATATATATATATATATATATATATATATATATATATATATA
>NW_023270696.1:1219494-1254323 GCF_011800145.1 Mirounga leonina
ATATATATATATATATATATATATATATATATATATATATATATATAAGTTGTTCTCCCTTTAAAATTTTGAGATAGTTTCTTCTAACAGATCAAAATATACCCTAAATCTCTAGTATATGGCTTTGTTCTAGTCTCCTGCCTGATCACATTCTCTCCCTTTTTTTTTAAAAATCCTCTTTCTTTTTTCAACCAACTTCTTATCTCATCAATTCCTTTTATAAAATTTTTTATAATTTTCATCTTTACAGTCATATTCCATCCCTTCATCATATCAACCCTTATTTTTATACATATGTAAGTTTTTCTTTCTTTAAAATTTTGGGAAGCACTTTCTTCTAACAAACAAAAATACACCAAAAATCTAGTGTGTGGCACTGATCTATGCACCAGCCTGGTCATATTTGATCATATTCTGTTTCTTTTTGTTTTGTCCTGTTTTTGTTTGTTTTTATCTTTTTCTTTTTTTTTTCTTTTCTTTCTTTCCCTTTCTTTTCCCCCGGCTTTGGGTTTTTTTGATTTGTTTAGAGTATATTTTCTGGGGACGTTGTTACCCTGTTAGCATTTTGTTCTCTCATTCATCTATTCTCCTCTGGGCAAAACGACAAGACAGAAAAAATCAAAACAACAAAAAGAACAAGAGGAAATACCGACTGCCAGGGACCTACTCAATACGGACATTAGTACAATGTCAGACCTAGAGTTCAGAATCATGATTTTAAAGATACTAGCTGGGCTTGAAAAAAGCATGGAAGTTATTAGAGAAACCCTTTCTGGAGAAATAAAAACTAAAATCTAACCAAGTAGAAATCAAAAAGGCTATTAATGAGGTGCAATAAAAAATGGGGGATCTAACTCCTAAGATAAATGAGGCAGAAGAGAGATTTAGTGATATAGAAGACGAAATGATGGAAAATAAAGAAGCTGAGAAAAAGAGAGATGAATGACTACTGGATCACGAGGGCAGAATTCGAGAGATAAACGATACCATAAGATGAAACAACTTTAGAATAATTGGGATCCCAGAAGAAGAAGAAAGAGAGAGAGGGGCAGAAGGTATAATGGAGCAAATTACAGCAGAGAACTTCCCTAATTTGGGGAAGGAAACAGACATCAAAATCCAGGAGGCACAGAGAACCCCTCTCAAAATCAATAAAAATAGGTCAACAACCCGACATCTAATAGTAAAACTTACGAGTCTCAGAGACAAAGAGAAAATCCTGAAAGCAGCTCGGGAGAAGAGATATGTAAGCTACAATGGTAGAAACATGAGATTGGCAACAGACCTATCCACAGAGACCTGGCAGGCCAGAAAGGACTACAGGATATATTCAGAGCACTAAATGAGAAAAATATGCAGCCAAGAATACTATATCCAGCTCGGCTGTCATTGAAAATAGAAGGAGAGATAAAAAGCTTCCAGGACAAACAAAAACTAAAGGAATTTGCAAACACAAAACCAGCCCTACAAGAAATCTTGAAAGGGGTCCTCTAAGCAAAGAGAGACCCTAAAAGCAACATAGACCAGAAAGGAACAGGATTATTCCCTGCCTATTTTCAGACCACAATGCTTTGAAACTAGAACTCAATCACAAGAGGAAAGTCGGAAAGAACTCAAATACATGGAGGCTAAAGAGCATCCTACTAAAGAATGAATGGGTCAACCAGGAAATTAAAGAAGAATTTAAAAAATTCATGGAAACCAATGAAAATGAAAACACAACTATTCAAAATCTTTGGCATGCAGCAAAGGCAGTCCTGAGAGGAAAGTATATAGAAATACAAGCCTTTCTCAAGAAACAAGAAAGGTCTCAAGTACACAACCTAACCCTACACCTAAAGGAGCTGGAGAAAGAACAGCAAATAAAGCCTAAACCCAGCAGGAGAAGAGAAATCATAAAGATCAGAGCAGAAATCAATGAAATATAAACTAAAAGAACAGTAGAACAGATCAACGAAACTAGGAGCTGGTTCTTTGAAAGAATTAAGAAGATTGATAAACCCCTGGCCAGACCTATCAAAAAGAAAAAAGACCCAAATCAACAAAATCACGAATGAAAGAGGAGAGATCACAACCAACACCAAAGAAATACAAACAATTATAAGAACATATTATGAGCAACTCTATGCCAGCAAATTAGATAACCTGGAAGAAATGAATGCATTCCTAGAGATGTATCAACTACCAAAACTGAACCAGAGAGAAATAGAAAACCTGAACAGACCTATAACCACTAAGGAAATTGAAGCAGTCATCAAAAATCTCCCAACAAACAAAAGCCCAGGGCCAGATGGCTTCCCAGGGGAATTCTACCAAACATTTCAAGAAGAATTAATACCTATTCTTCTGAAACTGTTCCAAAAAATAGAAATGGAAGGAAAACTTCCAAACTCATTTTATGAGGCCACCATTCCCTTGATCCCAAAACCAGACAAAGACCCCATGAAAAAGGAGAATTACAGACCAATATCCTTGATGAACATAGATGCAAGAATTCTCACCGAAATACTAGCCAAAGGTATCCAACAGTACATTAAAAGGATTATTTACCACGACCAAGTGGGATTTATCCATGGGCTGCAAGGTTGGTTCAACATCTACAAATCAATCAATGTGATACATTAACAAAAGAAAGAACAAGAATCATATGATGCTCTCAATAGATGCAGAAAAAGCATTTGACAAAGTACAGCATCCTTTCTTGATCAAAACTCTTCAGAGTATAGGCATAGAGGGTACACACCTCAGTATCATAAAAGCCATCTATGAAAAACCCACAGTGGATATCATTCTCAATGGGGAAAAACTGAGAGCTTTCCCCTTAAGGTGAGGATTGTGGCAGGGATGTCCACTATCACCACTGCTATTCAACATAGTATTAGAATTCCTAGCCACAGCAATCAGACAACAAAAAGAAATAAGAGGCATCCAAATAGGCAAAGAAGGAGTCAAACTCTCACTCTTTGCAGATGATATGATACTTTATGTGGAAAACCCAAAAGACTCCACCCCAAAACTGCTAGAAGTCATACAGGAATTCAGTCAAGTGGCAGGATATAATCAATGCCCAGAAATCAGTGGCATTCCTATACACCAACAACAAGACAGAAGAAAGAGAAATTAAGGAGTCGATCCCATTTACAATTGCACCCAAAACCATAAGATACCTAGGAATAAATCTAACCAAAGGGGCAAAGGATCTGTACTCAGAAAACTATAAAATACTTATGAAAGAAATTGAGGAAGACACAAAGAAATGGAAAAACGTTCCATGATCATGGATTGGAAGAACAAATATTGTGAAGATGTCAATGCTACCTAGAGCAATCTACACATTCAATGCAATCCCCATTAAAATACCATCCACTTTTTTCAAAGAAATGGAGCAAATAATCCTAATATTTTATTTTTAGAAATAAAGGGTACACACCCTGAATATCCAGAGGAATGTTTACAAAGAAAAGCAAAGCTGGCATCATCCTGCCTGGACTTCCAGCTCTATTACAAAGCTGTCATCATCAAGACAGTATGCTACTGGCACAAAAACAGACACATCGATCAATGGAACAGAATAGAGAGCCCAGGAATGGACCCTCAACTCTAGGGTCAACTCATCCTTGATAAAGCAGGAAAGAATGTCCAACGGAAAAAAGACAGTCTCTTCAACAAATGGTGTTGGGAAAATTGGACAGCCACATGCAGAAGAATGAAACTGGACCTTTTCCTTACACCACACACAAAAATAGACTCCAAATAGTTGAAAGACCTCAATGTGAGACAGGAGTCCATCAAAATCCTAAAGGAGAACACAGGCAGCATCCTCTTTGACTTAAGCCACAGCAACTTCTTCCAAGAAACATCACCAACGGCAAAGGAAGCAGGAGCAAAAATGAACTATTTGGACTTCATCAAGATAAAAAGCTTTTGCACAGCAAAAGTAACAGTCAACAAAACCAAAAGACAACCAACAGAATGGGAGAAGATATTTGCAAATGACATATCAGATAAAGGGCTAGTAACCAAAATCTATAAAGAACTTATCAAATTCAACACCCAAAGAACAAAGAATCCAATCAAGAAAAGGGGAGAAGCCATGAACAGACATTTTTCCAAAGAAGACATCCAACTGGCCAACAGACACAAGAAAAAGTGCTCAACATTGCTTGGCATCAGGGAAATCCAAATCAAAACCTCAATGAGATACCACCTCACACCAGTCAGAATGGCTAAAATTAACAAGTCAGAAAATGACAGATGTTGGCGGGGATGCGGAGAAGGGGAACCCTCCTACACTGTTGGTGGGAATGCAAGCTGGTGCAACCACTCTTGAAAACAGTATGGAAGTTCCTCAAAAAGTTGAAAATAGAGCTATCATTTGACCCAGCAATTGCACTACTGGGTATTTACCCCAAAGATACAAATGTAGCGATCTGAAGGGGTACGTGCACCCCAATGTTTATAGCAGCAATGTCCACAATAGCCAAAGTGTGGAAAGGGCCAAGATGTCCATTGACAGATGAATGGATAATTCAGCCTTCAAAAGGAATGAGATCTTGCCATTTGCAACGACATGGATGGAACTGGAGGGTGTTATGCTGAGCGAAATAAGTCAAACAGAGAAAGACATGTATCATATGACCTCACTGATGAGGAATTCTTAATCTCAGGAAACAAACAGGGTTGCTGGAGTGGGAGGTGGGGTGGGAGGGATGGGGTGGCTGGTTGATAGACACTGGGGAGGGTATGTGCTATAGTGAGTGCTGTGAATTGTGCAAGACTGTTGAATCACAGATTTGTACCTCTGAATCAAATAATGCAATATATGTTAAGAAAAAAAAAAAAGAAGATAGCAGGAGGGGAAGAATGAAGGGTGGGAAATAGGATGGGGAGACAAAGATGAGAGACGATGATCTCTGAGAAACAAACTGAAGGTTCTAGAGGGGAGGATAGTGGGAGGATGGTTTAACCTGGTGATGGGTATTAAAGAGGGCACATTCTGCATGGAGCACTGGGTGTTATGCATAAACAATGAATCATGGAACACTACATCAAAAACTAATGATGTAATGTATGGTAATTAACATAACAAGAAAAATTTTTTTAAAAATGCTATTACTGAGATACAGTCCAAGTGGAAGCTATACAAAGTGGATGAATGTTGCAGAACAAATCAGTGCTATAGAATATAAAATGATGGAAAATAAGAGGACTGAGAAGAAGAGAGAAAGAAATCTATTAGATCATAAAGGGAGACTTGGAGAACTCAGTGGTTCCATAAAGTGAAATGATACTTGTATTATCGGGGTCCCAGGTGATGAGGACTAGGACAAAGGGTAAGAGGGCTTATTTGAACAAATTATAGTGGAGAACGTCCCTAATATGGGGAAGGAGATGGGCATTAAAGTACAGGAGGCACAGAGAACCCCCTTAAAAAAATAAAAATAGGTCAACACATCAACATATACTGAAGCTTGCAAGCTTCAAAGATAAAGAGAAAATCCTGAAGGCAGCACAGGACAAGAGCCTCACATGAGGCTGGCAGCAGACCTTTCCACAGAGACCTAGCAGGTCAGGAAGGACTGGTATGTTATATTCAAAGTACAGATTGGGAAGAATATGCAGCCAAGAGTAGTGTATCCAGCAAGGCTGTCATTCAAAATAGAAGGAGAGATAAAGAACTTCCAGGACAAACAAAAACAAAAGGAATTTGTGAACACTAAACTAGCCCTGCAAGAAATATTAAAGGGGATCCTGTGAATGGAGAGAGAACCTAAAAGTAACAAAGACCAAAAAGGAACAGAGGCAATAAATAGAAACACTGACTTTACAGGTGATTCAATGGCACAAACATCATATCTTTCAATAATTACTCTGAATGCAAATGGACAAAGTGCTCCAATCAAAAGACATAGGGTATCTGAATGGTTAAAGGAAAAGAAGAAGACCCATTGATATCCTGTCTACAGGAAACTCATTTTAGATCCAAAGACACCTCCAGATTGAACGAGAGCTGGTGAACCATTTATCATTGTAGTGGACATGAAAAGAAAGCTGGAGTAGCCATCCTCATACCACACATGCTAGATTGTAAACCAAAGACTGTAATAAGAAATAAAGGAAGACACTATATCATACCAAAGGGGTCTATGAAACAAGAAGATCTAACAATTATAAGTATTGATGTCCTTAACTTGGGAGCACCCAAATATATAAACCAATTAATAATAAAATTAAAGAAACACTTTGATAATAATACAGTAGTAGCAGAGGTCTTTAACAGCCCACTCAAAGCAAGGCACAGATCATCTAAGCAGATCACCAAGAAAGGAAGGGATTTGAATGACACACTGGACCCTATGGACTTAGTAGATATGTTCAGAGCATTTCATCCTAAAGCAACAGAGTACACATTCTTCTTGAGTGCACATCAAACATTCTCCAGAATAGATCACACACTGGGTCCCAAATCGGGTCTCAACCAGTACAAAAAATAGAGATCTGATGAGCACTGGGTGTCATATGCAACTAATGTATCACTGAGCACTACAGCAAAAACTAATGATGCATGATACGTGGGCTAATTGAACTCAGTAAAACAAACAAACAAACAAAAAGACTGAGGTCATACCATGCATATTTTCAAATCACAATGTTTAAGAACTTGAAGTCACCCACAACAAAACATTTGGAATGACCACAAATATATATAAATATATATAAAATGTTTGTTGGTGCATACTTCACTGATATTTTCTCAGAGCCATAGAGACCCTTGCCCAGCATCAGGAGAATGTGATGACTCATAAGGGCAATAGTTACTGTAAGCCAGGTTGCACATCACAATCACATGGGGGTTGTTTCTGATAAATTACTCATTCAGGGATGATAATTTTAAATCGTCTATTTAACCTAATACTCAAATTCATACCACGCCCCCACTCCTGGAGATGACCACACTTTTCCAAGCTCCTCTCTGTCATCGGGGGGGTGGATGCTCAAAACTCATCCCTGGGGCACTGCATGGAAAGCAGAAACTTCCAGGAAGACCTTCATTTGAATGAAGAACCTCTCCACGTCATGGAGCTGAGCCTACCTCTCACTGCACTGCTTGGCCTCTTGTTTTAAGGTCTTCATTTCTCCCTCCAGGATGGAGCACCTCTTGTTCAAGTGTGGGATGAATGATTCAGTGCTTAGGGCCTGGGTATCCTTTACAATTTCCTCCCAGCCCCTGTCCTCATTTCATGCCTTGAGATTTAATACAAAGTCTTCAAACCACTAGTCTATTTTATTTTCTAGGGCATGGTGTCATTTTCTCCTGAGGAGAACTCCTCACAAGATGACTAATGCACAGGTAGCAGGCTACAAGGACCTAAGGCAGGTGAGAAATGACTCAAATGCTCACTTCTCTGCAGAGTTGGAAGGCAGCCATTCAGAGGGTTTTGGATCAGGCTGTTGTCCCAGTGGCTTTTTAGCCCAATACTAAGCATGACTGGAGGGCTTTTGGTTTGAAGGCTCCCAGGTGGCCAAGGGCCCAGTGAACACATGGGTGTAGTGCTGAGCAGGTTTGGAGGTCTCATAGCCTGAGACCAGCTGGCAATCCCAGTGTTTGAGTTCCCTGTGCTCTGGGGGGAGGAGCGATCCATATCCTAGAGCACATGGTGAGACTGCTGTCCAAGTGCCTGTTTGGCTTAAGTGCAGAGCTGTGTTGTTGGTCTCCAGGTCCAAGGGCACATGAGGAGACCTCTGTCCAGGTGCCTGCTTGGCCTAGCACAGAGATTCATTGTTGTTCTGCAGGTCCATGAACACATCGTGATCCTTCCGTCCAGGTTGCTTGGCCTAGCACAGATCTGAGTTCTTGGTCTCCAGGTCCAAAGGCACATTGTGAGACCTCAATCCAGGTGCTTGCTTGGCCTAGCAGAGATGTGTTGTTGGTCTCAAGGTCCAGGGACACATAGTGATCCCTTTGTCTAGGTGTCTCCTTGGCCTGGTGCGGAGCTGTATTTTACTGTCCAGGTCCAAAGGCACATTGGGAGATCTCTGTCTAGGTGCCTGCTTGGCATAGGACAGAGATGCGTTGTTGGTCTCCAGGTCCTAGAGCACATGGTGAGCCTGCTGTCAGGTGCCTGCAACGTGCTGAGCTGGGTTGGCAGTCTCCAGATCCAAGGGCACATTGTGAGCCCTCTGTCCAGTTGAGTCCTTTTCCCAATGCTGACCTGGGATGTAAGACTCGTGGTATCTTGGCACATGGCAAGTCTCATGTTCTCTGGACTCACTTGCCTTGTGCCACACTGGCCTGGCCAGCTTGTGGTGTGAGGGCTCCTTTTCCACCCTATATCTATGGGACTCACCTGCCCAGTGTCAAATGGGTTCAGAGGGCTCCCAGGGTTCAGGTTCCTGGTGCTCTGTTTGGCGGCAGAGTTTCTTTATGTTCTGCTGTTTTCGAGGGTTTGTGGTCTATGGGATCCTGGTCAGCCAGGAGTCTGGGGGATTAGTTTGTCCCCTCTGATCTGGGTCAGACAACTCATTGTCTGAGGACCTGTGATCCAAGAACTCCCACTGTGTCCGATAATGTGATTCCCTCGGGTTGTGGACTCAGGTTTCCTATGTTGAGCCTGGTTGTGACCCCAGAGGTGTGGGGCCCAGCTTGCTGAGAACCCACTGTACACGGATTCCCAGTATTCTACTCTCACATGCCAAATCAGAGTGCGTACCTGAGCAGCCAGGCCATTCTCAGAGTGGGAAATGGATCCAGGATTCACCAGGTGCAGGTTCGAGGCCTCTCAGGACCACAGAGGGACAAAAAGATAGGGGCCAACACAAAGGTGGTGTGCAGAGTGTTGGTGAGAGGTCCAGGGCAGGAGGAGTGGGCAGGGGGCTTGCCAAGGGCAGGAACAGAGAACAGAGTAGAGAACTCAAAGAATAGCAGGAAGAGCTGTGGCCAAAGTGCCATCTCTCTCGTCAGTTTAGCCTCTGCTGTTGCCGTGCTTTTATAACAGCCCTGGGGCATCACAGTGCCTTCTTGTGATGTCACCACCATGCCCTGGCCAATCACCAGGGCGCTATCAGGTTGACCCCGTTTGGCTTGCCAATCATCTTGTAGCTTGCCTGGCCAATGACCAATGGCCTTATCAGTAACACTTCTGATATCTTTGCCTGGAAACCATCTTTTAAAGAAAACAGGTTAAGTTTCCTTCAAGATGAAAAAATCATATTTCGGATGTATTTATAGTGAAGTTCATGGTGAGGCTGAAAGACTAAACCAGTACTAAGTTAAATGTGTCACAAAGAGCCACCATTCACTGAAACACTGACACCAATATTAATGAATACACGGGCCATTAGACCCCATGGAAGGTCACACTTGAGGGGTAAGTTGGACAACATGACACTAGAGCAAATGCTATTCTCAAGTCATGCATCAAAGCTTATGTATAAGTGTTGAAAATGGTAGATATATGTTTGTTACATCTTCCCACAATAAACATAAACCTGGAAAGGATGAAGCTGTGTCACAAATCATTACCTACTTGACACAACGACATTCAGCTCTCATAGAAGTGGGGCAAGAAAATCCAGCCTGTCACCGGATTCACAGTCTTCATGTCCAGCGTCCAATCAGAAAGTACTGAGCGGAAGAGTTAAGTTTGTCTCATCCCTCAAATCCAACTACATACTTATCAAATCATTCTGAACACCCAAGAAATCAATCAGAGATCTAAGAATATAAACGCTGCAAGTCTACAAGTAGACAAGGGACCACTGTTTGGAGGGGAGGAAGTGTGGAGACTTGAATCTGCTCTGATATAGCTGAGGATACAGTGGAGATGAGGGAGTCTGCGTGAGGAAGCTACCGCAAAGTAGTATAAGCAGCAGGGTGTAAATACAGATCTTTTTGAAGTCTGGCTAAAGAAAATTTTTTACATATACACAATGGAACGATACTCAGCCACCAAGAAAAACGATACTTTGCCATTTGCAATGTTGTGGATAGAACTAGAGGGTATTGTGCTACTTGAAATTAGTCACAGAAAGAAAAATACCATATGATTTCACTCATATTGGGAACTTAAGAAACAATACCAATAAACATAAGGGAAAGGAAGACAAAATAAAATAAGATGAAAACAGAGAAGGAGCTAAACCAAAGGAAACTCTTAACTATAGGGATGAAACAGGGTTGCTTGAGTGGAGGTGGGTGAGGAGAAGGCATAATCAGGTGATGGGCATTAGGGAGGGCACTGGGAATGAGCTTTGGGTGTTACATGAATATGATACATCATTAAATTTTACCTCTGAAACTATAAAATAAAAAAGGAATGTGTTCTGGAACCACCCATGTTTGTTCCCCACAGGCACACAGTAAGCTCCCATTAATTACTTGTTGAAAAAGTGAGCTCAGATGGAGCTGTCTGGTCAGCAAGCAGATACACAGGGTTTGGAGCTCAGGGGAAAGAAGAGTAATAGGCAGAGAGGTGCTCTCTGAATCCAGGGGAACAGAAAGGCGGCTGGAACCAGATAGCATGTGTTCCTATCCCAAACCTTCTTGCCATACACTTGGCAAGCTCATGCATACTCGTTCCTGTGTCATGGAGAAGCTCAAGAAGAGACCTGTTTGATATGCTGGGGAGTCACCTTGAGTCCAGGGTGGAGGCTGTTCTTGTCCATGAGATGGCCCTTCTCCTTGGGAGTTTGCAGACCCCAATCAGCTCTGCCTTATCTGTCTTGTGTGCTGGTTCTGGAACCACACATAAGTGGCAAAAGAAGATCCTATGGTCAGGCAACACTGGTGGACATGATCCATATTTTCTTTTCTCCTCATAGGTAAGGTCTCAGAGTGTTTTGAGAGGGCCATGCCATAAATCTGGACAAATGATCTCTAGGGAAAGTCAGCCAAGATGTGTTGACCTGTTGGAACGTCCCAGGCCTTACCCTCCAATGGAAACTGTGTTCCACGAGTGAATAACTTGGAATGACTTCAAATGTCATGGGCTCCCAAGAGATGCACAAACAGGGGCCAAAGCTTCTGAGCTCCCCAGCTGAGCATGGACATTGGCATACCGTGGCTTGGGCAGGATCATGTGCAAACCTTGACCCCAGGGAGAATGCAAGAGAAGCTCAAGCCTACCTGGTTCCTGGATTCTGGAATGTGTAACTCTTGGTCCAGTCATTCTCTGGTGGCAATGCCAGGGTACAGGTTCTGCTGGAACAATGTTTGCAGAGCCACTTGCTGCATCAGCTTCAAAACAAGCTGCCTCCATCGGGATCCACGTGGGAGTGGGCCTGTTGCAGGGAAATGGCAACCTTATTAAGAAGGCTGTCATATGAATGCAAACTGGTGGTGCAGTCTCAACTCTTCACTTTATGCCACGTTGACATCTTCTCATTCCAGGGATTCCTGTGACTTGGCCACCCATGGATCCAAATAACTGGGTAGGACACAGGCAGTCCACCATCTACCTATGGGAACGGATGTTAGGAAGGATCAAGGGAATACCAGCAGCTATCAAGCCATGTGATGGCATGTCAACGAATTGAGGAGACAGGGGGTGTGGGTTAGGGGGTAAAAGCACCTTAGGAGAAACAAGGAGGATCCAAGTGCTCCTAAGAAACATGAAGGTAAACTCCAACAACACATCCTAAGTGCTGGTCCATGAGGTGAAAGTTCTCTTTTTGTAAATGACAACTGACATCGGTGCTGAATCTTGACCTGTTCTCTGCCACCTGAGATCCAGCTTGCCTATTTTCAAAAGAGGGACTCTTGGTGGGAATCCTGGCCACCAACTTCAGGTTTCATTCTGATGGCAGCCATATGTAAGCCTCTCTCTATTCCCTATCTCCAATCCTCCATAGATCACAGCTCTCCAGCATGTGTGTGGGCAATCAGGGTAGTCCCTTCTACTTTCCTGAACCCTGGAAAGTTATCAGGGCCTTTGGAGAATGCAAGCAGGGAGCAGGGCATCTGACGGAAACATACTCCTTGATGTGCTGGTGGGAGCCATGCCAGTGGTGTCCCTTGGGTTCTGGAATGCTGGCCGGTTGACTGGGCAGGACCTGGCAGCACAGGACTTATCAATGCCTGGGATGGCCCACTCCTAGATGGCCAACCCTTAATCATTTTGTCAGCTTCCTGTGGTAGCCCTGCCTTCAGTGGTTCAGACCTTTGGTGGAAGAGGTCTTCAGGAGGACATCGGGACCACTTGAGCCAAGTGCTTGCCCTAGGCAGGTGGACGTGCCCCACACCCTCTCCTCTGGATGCAATGTGGCTTTACCTCTCCCACTAGCTTCTCTCCAGGATTATAGCCCTGACATCTAATTGTGCTGTTTAGACTGGGGATTCTATGTAAGACCGGACCCGGTGAAGGCCCCTCCACAATCACTTCAGATACCAGAATGTGGGTGTGGAACTTGAGTCACCTTTGGCGACCCAAGAAGGGCCTCCTAATGAAGTTCTCTTGTATTGCAATACATTATTTTCTATCTTTCTTTTCTTTGTTTATATTTATTTTTTATTTATTGGAACTTTTGTCATTTTTCATTTGAGTGTTTTCATTTTTCCCCTTCATTTTTATATTTATTTTTTAGTTTTTTTTTTTTCTTTCTAATTTTGATTTTGTACAAGCCCTGGTAGTTTCTTTTTTTTTTTTTTTAAGATTTTATTCATTTATTCAACAGAGACACAGCGAGAGAGGGGACACAAGCAGGGGGAGTGGGAGAGGGAGAAGCAGGCTTCCCGCAGAGCAGGGAGCCCGATGTGGGACTTAATCCCAAGACCCCAGGACCACAACCTGAGCTGAAGGCAGATGCTCAATGACTGAGCCACCCAGGCGCCAAAGAGCCCTGGTATTTTCACCCTTCCCGTCACCAAACGGGACAGTTTAGCCACTTAGTTTGGTGTCTAAATGCCCTCCGCACCTGGGGAACCATTTTCCGTTGACACCCGGGCAGCTCCGAGGCAGCTTGTGAAGCAACACTTGTGGAGCCAGGCAGGAGACTGAACTCAGACAGCTTAGATAGGAGACATGTGAGAGGGAAATTGTGCATTGGCCATTGCCATGTATGTGGGGAGGGTTGGTCAACACTCTTATTTGCTTGTGGGCACAAGGGAAGAAGAAACTTGAAGGAAGCACATGGGACCCCTGAACGTGCAGTGTTCCAGGCAAGTGGAGATGCTACTGGGTCCTGGTGCAAAGGAAGCAAAGCTATCCACAGTCCCTATGGATTCAGGACTCCCTAAGTTTCCCAGAAATAGTCTGTGCTCTGTTGGAGTCCATCATTTTGGGTTTCCACTGGCTCCAGCTGGTGTTCTTTGCTCTTGACTACTGTGGGCAGCGTGTGTTAAGAGAACCTTGAGCTGTCTAAGGAGAGCACTACTTCACCTGGGAGAAGGAGATGACAGTTCCAGTAACATGAGAAGAAGATGAAGATAATCATACAAATTTAAAACAAAATAGAAACTGGAGGGCCAATTTGCATCTCATTCAAAGCTGGGGTTTTTCTGTTGTGTTGGGAGGGTGGTGGTGGTGCTGTGTGTGTGCTTCCAAAGTAACCAACCACCCTTCCATGGTAAAAGTCCCTTCAGTGTTTGAAAGGAAGATCCAGTGGAAAGGGCGATGAGTCAAGCATTTCAATGGACTCCCAGTGCCAGCCAGTTAGGAAACCAGCCAGCCAAACGACCAACCAAGCAAAAAACCTACCAGCGATCCAACAGAAAATGGCAAACACAGGCCCAAATTCCCCTCCTGTATCCTTTTGGCTGCAGGGCTCTGAAAGTCCATCAGGTGTACTACAGGGAGACAAGTGGAACCCAGTAGAAATAGGTGGTGAAGGGACTCATTCTCCCATGACTTGAAGGCAGACCTTTAGCAATCACTAATTGTAGGGTAAGTGTGTGTGTGCCTGAGGGTTTTCTGGTGTGTGCTTGTGTTTCGGTGACAGCGAAACCAGTGGCTTTAGGTCAAGGAAAGAGCATCTACAAAAAGAGAGGGAATGCGTCTCCTGGAAGGCCCAGGGTTGCAGCCTTGACCAGGTGGTTGGTGTCTCTCCAATGTCCGTTTCTGGCTGGGCTTGTCCAAGTGGTGGCTTGTAGCACGAGGAGAGGCGTGGGCAGAGGGCCTCCACAGAGGGTGCCTTACACATTTTCTGGGGGTAGCATCCTCAACACAGTGCCTCTCAGGAAAGCTTAAATCCCCTGAGGTGGTCCAAGTGCCGAGTCCTGATTGGAGCTGCTCAGGGCAAATGACCATTGGCGTGGCTCTGTGTTGCTTTTATGGACCGCTCTGTCCCTACAGTGTAGGTGGTCGCCAGGCAGTGCCTGAGGTTTACTCTCACCAAGACGGGGAACAGCCTTCGAGCCCCAAGAAGATGTCTTGCAGACACGTGGGTCCTGTTCTTGATCCCTCATTCCCAGGCCAGGGTGATCTGAGGGCAAGAGGATCACATTGAGGGATCCCAGGGGGTGCACAGTTGTGTGAGGATGTCCTTGCAGATCACAACCCCTGGGGTCTTGGCCTCCAAGGCCTTGAGCAACAGCCTGCTACCTGGCGGACTCCTGCCAGCTTCCACGTGGACACATTCTCTGGCAGGTGATTTCCCAGAGTGGTGGCTCCATGTTGTACACATTCCAGGGCCCTGAAAGCTCACCTATATGGATGGAACAGGCCACCCATTGACAGGACAGGCTCCAGGGCTCAAGTCCGGACTTGAGGCTCCTCTGGCCTGGCTGGCCTTGGACCCAAATGTGGCTGCAGCCCCGTTTTTCCCTCCATGTCCTATGTGCAGAAGTGCCAACCCCAAGGCTCCAGAGACCTCCCAGACACTCTCAGATGAGACTACAGTCTTCCCAACACTGCAAGTGAGCCATCCTTCCACGTGGCTTCTCTAGACAGAATGAAAGCCTGGTCTGTCCCAAGGCCACCTTGGCCAGGAACCTTTCAGACATTCTAACCCACTCTGTTCTGGGAGAGAGACAGAGCCTTCCACTCTGTCTTCCGAAGCTACAGGTAGATGTGTCCATAGAGTGAACTGGAAGAATGACACACTAGGGCAAGAGAGATGCGGAGGGCTTCTATCACAAGCTATATCTATGGAGAGATACAAACAATCCACCCATGGGTCTGGAAGCATGGAGACATGGAGATACAGATATATTTCTGGATATGAGATCGTGGATAGAGATAGAGATCTATTTGGATAGAAGCGACCAAGATAGGAATTCTTTGGTTCCTTTCCCCTTGCAACACAGACGTGTTGGACATGGCGGGGGGGGGCTCAAATGACCAAATCCACAATCTAACCTCTCCCAGGGCATGTGGCAATTAGGTAGGGGCAGAATAAAACCCCAAGGAAAAAAACCCGCCAATACCCACCTTATTCTTCCCAATGTTTTGACCCACAATCCTTTCTGGAGGTTCAGTGCCCATACTGTGAGTTGCATAAGCATGATGCTCTGACAGTGTGGACATCCGTGTGTGTCTGCTTGTGAGAGAAAGCGAGATAACGCGGGAGAGATAGACCCATAGAGACAGAGATCTGAAGAAATAGAGACAAGGAGATTCATTGCCAGCATAGTAGGATGAGCCTTAGGTATGAATTTGGCCACTGCTGAGAACAGTGGGGTCAAATACAATGTGCATGGACTGTCTGCCACTTGGGTTCAACCTACATCCCTTGGAGGAATGCTTGCCCATCAGGCACCGTCAATCCAGGTGAAGCTTGATGACCACCAGGAAGTATTAGTGTTGCCCCATGAGGTTGTCTGTGCCCAAAGCTGTGAACTGGACTTGGGCATACCAATGGCTTCCACAGCTGGTCCCAGGACCAGGAAGCATCTCACATCTCTGAAGATTGGCAGGCATGAGAGGACAGGAGGGAAATGGAACAAATCACAACTAAGAGATCTCAATGGGGAGGCAAAAATAGGTTTATTGGACCAAAGGATTGTCCCCTCAAGCTTGAGATTCCAGGATGGATTTCCTCCAAGTTAGCCCTTGCAAGGGAGAGAGGTGACCCTGCTGACAGAAGGCCACCAAGAGGCTGACTGGGAACATCTTCTTTCTTCCTGCGAAGTGAAGGAACACTGTGGGTAGAGAGGCATGGGATACATACTAACAAAAGAGAAAACAAATGCTAATTTTGTGGAATGAGCCACAGTGGTACCCTTTCTGGAATGCCTGCTGAGAGTGGCTGTGACCCTTCATGCTGCCATTTTGTGTTCTTTGGAAAGGCTCCCCCCATGCTCATCTTTGCATGACAAAGATGCCAGGCAAAGGCCCCAGGGCATTCCAGACTTTGGCTGGGACAGGATCACTCAGAGATGGGAGACTGCAGTCGCTTCCTGTTTTGCTGGTTCCCAGCCTATCCCAGCCAGGATGGATTTGTGATCCTGGGCTCCCATGGTCAAGATGTGTAATGTCCTGTCTTGGTCTACACATTCAGCTCCTGGAGACAGGACTTTCTGACTGGGCAGGAGGAAAAGGCATTTGGAGGTGTTCTTCTTCGACCTCTCCTCCTTGCTTGGTTTGGCTGCCAGGGCCAGGGTTTCCCAGTCTACAGAGGAAAGGGTGATGGCAGAGACGAGGTCACGTGTGTCCTGACAGTGCTTTGGATCAATCAGGTGTCGGGGAGGGTGCCCATTGCCCAGTGCCCACGGTGTCTTCAGAGGCTTTGTGGAGCTTGGTGCTTATCGGGAAGGCAATGGAGGCCTGCCCACAGGGCAGAAAGGACATCCTTCTTCTGTCTTTCCAAGCAATGGATGCTGCTTTGGGTGTCGGTCTTCCTCCGGAACATGAACAGTGCTGCCTGTTCCTCCTCCTTTCTGACCTGCTAGGACTGCATCTCAGGAAGGATGTCTGAATGAGTGGGGGGTGGGGAGGATGAGGCCTTCCTGCTCCTAGTCCTGAGGCCATGTGGAGTCATGCAGCATGGCCAGCAGGGCCTGAAACTCCTCCTCGCTGAGAGGTGCTTCCAGGGGTCCTGGAGCGTCCTCTTGTGGCAGACACCCACTCAGAAAAGGGTGTGTGTCTTCTTCCATCTCTGAGGCTGAGAAAAGTTCCTCTAAAAAACTTGAGGCTTCTGCAGAGGGTTGGTGCTGTGAGTTGAGCACAGCCGACAGCCCTGCAGTAGGATGTGCCTGCTGCTGCCAGCCAGGGGTCTCAGCATGTGCAGGCTGCAGAACTGCCCCATCCTGAGTCTGTCCTGTGCCGATGACAAGCTGGGACCCATCGCTCCAGCACTGTGCAGTGCAGTTGCTCCCGGAGGGCCCTGCCTCCTGCAAGTGTTGGCAAGGATGGTCAGCTGGAGGCTGGGGGTAGTCTTGGAAGGGCAGGGGTGCCATGCCAGGGTGCTCATGTTGCTGCTGGTATTCCCCTTGAGACGGGGGGCAAAGAAGAGTGTGTCGAGTGGGGAGACACCCTCCCAGAGTCGGTCCTGTCAAGGAACGGTTCCTCAGGCCTTCAGCAGCAGGAAAGTTGTTTCCTCCCTGCCCACCTTGGGTGGGCGGGACCATCATGGCCCCCAGGGCCTGGCTCCCAGGGCCCCCACAGAAAGCTGGAGGGGCAAAGCCCATGCAGGGAATGGGAGGTGTCCCTGCAGCAAGGGCCTGCCTTCTTCCCAGAGGATTGGACAGAGCCATTTGAGGAGAGCTTATGGGGACACCAGTCAGGGGGCCTGGTTCCCCTGGGACTGTCACATGAGGACTGGGTTTGGGGTGTGCTTCCAGGTCCTTCATGGGGCCACTTCTGCTCTGCCCTGGGTGCCGAGCTCTTCTGTTCTGGAACCAGACCTGGGACAGAGAAGAGATGTCATGGACATGAGAAGAAGGGAAAGATGAGAAGAAGGGAAAGATGTCAGCTCTGCTTCCCCCCTGCCCCCACCTGGGATCTTTTGGGGAGAAGGCCAGGACTCTTGGTCTGAATCTCAGGGGAACTCTGTCCATAACTTTCACCTGGCCCTTGGAAACTAGGTGACCACCCAGGGAAACTGCACCCCTGGCCTGGAGGCCATCCCCCCTTGATAGGCTTGAGTGGCAGGCACTCAGCTCTGCTCTGCCTGCTGTTCAGTCCCTACCTTGCCCTCTCTTTGATTGCCAGTTGCAGTTTTCTGACCAGCCATTCCAGGAGCCCTGGGACAAAGACATAGCTGACCACCTGCCCCTCCTTCCCCAGGCTACTCCAAGTCCTCAGGAATGTCTCAGGGCATCCCTCAACACCTTTCCCTGCCCCGGTGTCTGATTGGGTGTAATCCCAATGGCAAACCACCAACTCTGACTTGCAGTCCTTCAACCCATGCCTCTTGGCCTCACATCCACAATAGGTAAGTCTACAGGCACATCTCTTATGGGTCTAGAGGAGGGCATGGGCAGCCAGGAATCCACATCAACAACACTCGCATTCGGATTTGGCTCTCCCTCTCCTCCGTTTGCTACATGAGAAGAGGAGTTCTCAGGAATGAGCACGTTGATCTTACCCTCTGTCTGGGGACAAGACTTGTCAAAGTACAGGCCCATGAAGGCCTGCTTGAGGCACGGTCACTGGCTCTTGTCCCAAAGGAGAGGCTTCCAGAGAGTCTGCCTCCATATACCACAAGGGCGTTTCACAACTCCTATATCAGGAACCACTCTCTGCAGAGCCTTCTCAACCAGGGCACATGGGACCTCTCACCCACTTAACAATAATCCTTGGGCCAATAATCCTGGATGATTAGGTTATCCAGAGAAGGTGTGGTTTGAGGGCAGAATCCATTCCTGCCCTGGGGTCCTGAGGCCCCGGACACTGACAAACACGTTGCCACACACAGGACAGCAACCCCACTCACACTCAGGAAATCCTGGGGGCCAAATGGATAGCGCTACTAAGCTGCTCAAGCGCTGACAGTTTGTGCGATCTCTAGATAGATGCCAATGTTTCCGTTTCCCCTCTTTTGTCTGCTCACCATTTCTACACGCATGTACGCTGCCAACTCCCCCCACCATGTGGTTTGGAAATTCTTCCTTGAGCGGTCTCTCACTTGCAAGTTCAACACTGTCCTCCCATTGCCTGGGCACTGGATCCTGTGGATAACTCAAAGGAGCCCACGATTCCCCAGCAACGTCTCAGGTGCCACTATCCCTTCCATGTTGAAGAACTCATAGGCACGCTCTGAAAATGTACCTGAATGCGGGATTCTGGAAGACCTGTGAGTCTGGCCAGGTGTTCCCTGGTAGCAATGTTCGGAAAGCGGTTCTTCTCAAAGGCTTGAAGGAGGATACTGGTTTGGGATGGAGAAATGGATGTCCGTTTTCTCCTGCCTTCCTTTGGGAAACATTCTAAAAAGAGAACAGAGTTAGAAAGGACGCCTTTGAAGCCAATGGCACATCCAATGTAGAAAGAGAAATTGGTGTCCATGTGCATGCATGAGTGTGTGTGTGTGTCTGTGTGTGTGTTTGCATGCTTCTCCATTTTCTCTATAGCCTCTCCTTCCCTGACTTCACTGAGGTCACCATGGACCCACTGACACAAGCTTGGATCTAAAGTCTGAGGTGACCCCAGAAGAGGACTCTGTCCTTCCTACAGTTTCAGGACAAGAAGATTCAAAGCTTTCTTGCCCAGAAACAATGCACCCACCTAACAGGAAGTGCATGCACAGTGTCCATCTCTGGGAACAGAAAGGCAGCTGGAACCAGTGGTCATGGGTTCTTCTGCTAAGCCTTTTTGCCAAACACATGGCAAGCCCATGCATACCCATTCCTGTGTCAAGGAGAAGCTTATGAAGAGACCCATTTGGTATGCTGGGGAGTCACCTTGAGTCCAAGCTGGAGGCTGTTCCTGTCCATGTGATGGCCCTTCCCTGTGGGATTTGGCAGACCCCAGTCGGCTCTGTCTTAGCTGTCTTGTTCGCTGGTTCTGGAACCACACCTAAATGGCAAAAGAAGAACCAATGGTCAGGCACCCTGGTGGGCATGATCCATATATATATACATTTTTTTCCTCATACCTAAGGTCTCAGAGTGTTTTGTGTGGACCCTGCAATAACTCTGGACAAATGATCTCTAGGGAAAATCAATGAAGACGTGTTGACCTGTTGGAATGTCCCAGGCCTTGTGCTCCAATGATACCTGGGTTCCACAACTGAATGACTTGGAATGACTTCAGAGGGCATGGGCTCAACAGAGTTGCACATACAGGGGCCAAAGCTTCTGAGCTCCCCAGCTTAGCATGTAGATTTACATGCAGTGGCTTGGGCCTGATTGTGTCCGTGACTTGTTGCCCAGGGAAAATGCAAGTGAAGCTGAAACCTACCTGGATCCTGGATTCTGGAATGTCTAGCTCTCGGGCCAGTCTTTCTCTGGTGGCGATGCCTGGGTATGGGTTCTGCTGGAACAATGCTTGCAGAGCCCCTTGCTGTGTTTGTTTCAAAACAAGCCGCCTCCGTCGGGATCCGCATGGGAGGGAGCCTGTTGCAGGGAAAATTACAACCATATTAGGAAGGCTTTCATAGGAATGCAAACCGGTGGGGCGGTCTCAGCTCTTCACTTTCTGCCCTGTGGACCTCTTCCCAGGCCGGGGCTTCCTGTGCCTTTGCCATTCATGGATCCAACTAAGGGACTGCTCAATAAGACACAGGCAGTCTGCCATCTCCCTACGGGAATGGGTGATAGGCAAGGATCTAGGGAAATACCAACTGCTAGCAAACCATGTAATGGCATGCCAATGAATTGAGGAAACACGCGGTGGGGGAGAAGAGGTGAAAGCACCTTAGGAGAAACAAAGAGTACCCACTGCTCCTAAAAAACATCAAGGTCAACTCTGACAACATATCCTAAGTGCTGGTCCGTGAGGTGAAAGTTCTCTTTTTGTAAATGACACCTGAAATAGGTGCTGAATCTTTTCCCGTTCTCTGCCACCTGAGATCTAGCTTGCCTATTTGTAAAAGCGGGACTCTTGTTGGGAATCCTGGCCACCAACTTCAGTTTTCATTCTGATGGCAGCCATATGCAAACCTCTCTCTATCCCCTTCCCCCAATCCTCCCTGGATCACAATCCCTCCAGCATGTGTGCGGGCAATCGAGGTGGTCCCTTCTACTTTCCCAAACCCTGGAAAATTATCAGGGACTTTGGGGAATGTAAGCAGGGAGCAGGGCACCTGATGGAAACTTACTCCTTGATGTGCTGGTGGGAGCCATGCCGATGGAGTCACTTGGGTTCCAGAGCACTGACCGGCCGACTGGACAGGACCCGGAGCATGGGACTTATCAATGCCTGGGATGGCCCACCCCTGGATGTCCCACCCCCAATCATTTCAACAGCTTCCTGTGGTAGCCCTGCCTTCAGTGGTTCAGACCTTTGGTGGAAGAGGTCTTCAGGAGGACATCGGGACTACCTGAGCCAAGTGCTTGCCCTGGGCAGGTGGACGTGCCCCGTCCCCTCTCCTCTGGATGCAATGTGCCTTTCCCACTCCCACTAGCTTTTCTCCAGGATTACAGCCCTGACACCAAATCGTAGTGTTGAGACTCTGGGACTCTGTGTAGGACCGGACCGGGTGAAGGCCCTTTGACAATCACTTCAGATTCTGGCATGTGGGTGTGGAACTTGAATCACCTTTGGCCACCCAAGACGAGCCTCCTAATTAAGTTTCCTTGTCTTGCATTACATTGTTTTTTATCTTTCTTTTCTTTGTTTACATTTATTTTTTATGTATTGGAATTTTCGTCATTTTTCATTTGAATGTTTTTGTTTTTCCCCTTCATTTTTATATTTATTTTTTTGGTATTGCTTCTTTTTTTTTTTAATTTTGATTTTGTAAGTGTCCTGGTATTTTCAACATTCCCCCTGCCAATCAGGACTGGTTAGCCACATAGTTTGGTGTCTAGATGTCCTCCATATCTGGGGAACCCGATTCTGATGACATCATGGTAGCTCCCAGGCAGCTTGTGAAGCTACAGGTGTGGAGCCAGGCAGGACACTGAAATCAGTCAGCTTAGATAGGCGGCACGTGAGAGGGAAATTGCGGAGTTGGCCATCGCCATGTATGTGGGGTGGTTTGGTCGACACTCTTAGTTGCTTGTGGGTTTGCACACATGAGTGTGTGTGGCAAACCACCTCTTCTGACTCAGAGGCTTTGTACCCTTTCCTCCCGACCTCACATCCACCTGGTTCCTCTGCTGGCACATCTCTTGTGGGCCAAGGCAACAGCTTGGCATCTAGAAGTTCCTAATCAACAACACCTGCATTTGGATTTGACTCTCTCTCCTTTTGTGGCTGGATGAAAAGTTTAAATCTCATTGACACCTTCAGTTTCTTCTCTTTCTGTGTATAAGAGTTGTCAGTAATTTCCACAATAGCCAAACTATGGTCCTGTCCATTCGGCCGATCAGTGCTCTGGAACCCAAGTGACTCCATCGGCATGGCTCCCACCAGCACATCAAGGAGTAAGTTTCCATCCAGTGCCCTGCTCCCTGCTTACATTCCCCAAAGTCCCTGATAATTTTCCAGGGTTTGATAAGGTGTCCATCAACAGATGAATGGAGAAAGAAGATGTGGTATATATACAATGGAATATTAGGTAGCCTTCAGAAAAAAAATGAAATCTTGCCATTTGCAATGACGTGGATGGAACTAGAAGGTATTATGCTAAGCGACTTAAGTCAAACAGAAAAAGACATGTATCATATGATCCCGTTGATATGAGGAATTCTTAATCTCAAGAAACAAGCTGAGGGTTGCTGGAGTGGTGGGGGGTGGGTGGGATAGAGTAGCTGGGTGATAGACTTTGGGGAGGGTGTGTGTTATGGTGAACACTGTGAATTGTGTAAGACTGATGAATTACAGACCTGTTCCTTTGAAACAAATACTAGATTGTACGTTTAAAAAAAGAGAACATAATAGGAAGGGAAAAATGAAGGGGGGAAATTGGAGGGGGAGATGAACCATGAGAGACTATGGACTCTGGTTCTAGAGGGGAGGGCCGTGGGAGGATGGGTTAGCCTGGTGATGGATATTAAAGAGGTCACATTCTGCATGGAGCACTGGGTGTTATACGTAAACAACGAATCATGGAACACCACATCAAAAACTAATGATGTAATGTATGGTGAGTAATATAACATAATAAAATAAAATTAAAAAAAAAAAGAGTTGTCAGAGTATCGATCTGTGTATGCCAGGCCAAGCTGGTTTATAGTGTCTTGCACTAATTTAGTCTTTTAGATAGTTATCCCGTATGTTATGAATTCCTTCTTGTATATAATGTTTATTTGAGTCCTCTTGCTATTATTGCAAATAAAATATTGTATAAACATACTCTTCCATGAAGATTACTGCCTTCATTCAATCTTCTTAAATATCGATTACTGAAACATTTTTTTTCTTTCTTTCCCAACCCAATTAAACCTTACACTCCTCAGAAGACCATTTTTCTTATAGAACATGCATTTTTTACTTTTTTCCCCATTATATAAACCTTCCTTTTTAATTATTTTTTATTTTTATTATGTTAGTCAGCATAGAGTACATCATTAGTTTTTTTAAATTTATTTTTTATGTTATGTTAGTCACCATAAAGTACATCATTAGTTGATATCGTGTTCCATGATTCATTGTTCGTGTATAAACATCAGTAGTTTTTGATGTAGTACTGTTTAGTGATTCATTATTTGCATATAACACTCAGTGCTCATTACAACACGTGCTCTCCTAAATGCCCATCACCAGGCTACCCCAGTCCCCTCCCACCTCCCCTCTGAAACCCTCATTTTGTTTCCTGGTCCATAGTCTCTCATGGTTTGTCTCCCCCTCTTATTTCCCCCACTTCATTTTTCCCTTCCTTCTCCTAATGTCCTCCATGCTATTCTTTCTGTTCCAAATATGAGTGAAACCATATGATAATTGACTTTCTCTTCTTGACTTATTTAACTTAGCATAGTCTCCTTCAGTTCTATCCATATTGATGCAAATGATGGGTATTCATCCATTCTGAAGGCTGAATAATATTCCATTGTATATATGAGCACAGCTTCTTTATCTATTTACCCATTGAAGGGCATCTCAGCTCCTTCCACAGTTTGGCTATTGTGGACATTGCTGCTATGAACATTGGGGTGCATGTTCCCCTTCTTTGAGTGAGGCTTGGATGGCTATGTATTTCCCCCTTTGGACCACCTTTGCAATATCCCATAGGTTTTTGGACCAGTGTGATTTCATTTTCATTAGTTTCCATGAATTGATTATGTTCTTCTTTAATTTCCTGTTTGACCCTATCATTCTTTAGCAGGATGGTCTTTAGCTTTCAAGTGTTTGAATTCTTTCCAATTTTTTCTTGTGATTGAGTTCCAAGTTCAAAGCATTGTGGTCTGAAAATATTCAGGGAATTATCTCAATCTTTTGTTATCAGTTGAGACCTGTGTTGTGACCCAGTATGTGCTATCTTATTCTGGAGAGGGTCCCATGTGCATACAAGAAGAATGAGTGTTGTGTTGTTTTAGGGTGGAATGTTCTGTATATATCTTTGAAGTCCATCTGGTATGATGTGTCCTTCAAAGCTCTTGTCTCTTTGTTGATCTTCTACATAGATGATCTGTCTATTGCTGAGAGTGGAGTGTTGAGGTCTCCTCCTATTAAAGTATTATTACCAATGATTCTTTATTTTGGTTAACAGTTGGCTTATGTAGATGGCTGCTCCCATGTTGAGGGCATAGATATTTACAATTGTTAGATCTTCTTGTTGGATAGACCCTTTAAGAATGATATAGTGTCCTTCTGTATCTCTAACTACAGTCTTTAGCTTACAATCTAATTTGTCTGATATAAGAATTGCTACCCTAGCTATATTTTGAGGTCCACTGGCATGAAAAATGGTTCTCTATCCCCTCACTTTCAGTCCGGATCTATCTTTAGGTTCAAAATGAGATTCTTGTAGGCAGCATATGGATGGGTCCTGTCTTTTTATCCAGTCTGCAACTCTGTGCTGTTTCATGGGAGCATTTAGGCCACTCACATTGAGAGTGACTATTGAAAGATATTATTTTAATGCCATCCTGTTACCTGTGAAGTCCCTGTTTCTATAGATTGTCTTTGTAAATTTCTAGTCTATACTGCTCTTGGGGTCTTCCCTTTTATAGAAATCCCCTTAATATTTTTTGCAGGGCTGGCTTGGTGGTCACATATTCTTTCAGTTTCTGCCAGTCCTGAAAACTCCTCGTCTCTACATCCATTCTGAATGGCAGCCTTACTGGATAAAATATCCTTGGCTGCATGGTCTTCTCATTTAGTACCCTGAATATGTCTTGCCATCCCTTTCTGGTTTGCCAGGTCTCTGTGGACAGGTCTGATGTTTTTCTGATGTTTATCCCTCCATATGTAGGAAATCTCTTCCCCAAAGCTGCTTTCAATATTGCTTCCTTGGTTCTAAGTTGTGCAAGTTTTACTATTATATGTTGAGGCATTGATCTGTTCTCTTTGAACGTGGGGGAGGTCATCTCTGCCTCTTGGACATGAATGCTTGTTTCCTTCCCGAATATAGAAGTTTGCAGCTACAACTTTCTCAAAAAATCTTCTAGTCCTCTCTTTCTCTCCACCCCCTCAGGGATCCTAATAATTCTGACATTGGAATGTTTCACGCATCATTAATCTCTCTCATAAATTAGAATAAAGAAAGAAAGAGGCTGTGCATCATATATACAATCTTATCTCTTGGGCTTTCATGAGTTTATCCCAGGCCTCCTTCACATCCTTCTTTTCTATCATCATATCTTCTAGCTCACTAATTCATTTTTCTGCCTCCTTTACCTTGCCTGTCAGGGCATCCAGTTTAGACTGCATCTCATTTATACCATTTTTAAGTTCGGCCTGATTAGATCTCATTTCTGCCCTTAGAGATTCTGTATTGCTGCTAATATTTTTCTCAAGCCTAGATATCGACTTCATAATTGCTACTCAGAAGTCTATCTCTGACATCTTCCTTATATTCACAACCATTAGGTCTGTGGCAGAGGCCACAGTCTCTGGTTCTTTTCTTTGTTTGGGGTTCCTCCTATTATTCATTCTGTTGGAGAGTGTTTGAGGGAATGTACAGAGTCCAAAGTATTAACTACCACCCAATCAAGATGCACCTGTTTTGTAGGGACCCTAGGGTGGTCGTCTTCTTGTTCTTCCAGCCTGTCTTCTGGGGGAGGGGCCTTCCACACTGTTTCTCAGGCAACTCTGCTTGGGCAGAGTTGCCCTGCCCCCTGTTGGGGGTTGGGGGTCAGTGCAAATCCGTTTTTTGAGCTTTTGTTCTCTGGCGACTTTTGACATCTCTTAGAATCAGAGTAAAAATGGTCACCCCCAAACTTCTGTCCCAGGGCAGAGAAATCATAGTATGCTCTTCACTGAGCTCTCCAGGACACACAGTCTCCGTTTCTGTCTGTGCTGCTAAAACCCACAGCCCACACAGTGTTGCGCCCCACAGCAACTCTCCCAGAGGTCGATCCCAAGGCTGGATGTGGCTCTGCCCATTGTGCTTCTAAAACCGTGAACAGCCCCCAGTTCATGCACAGGGACCTGTAGCTCCTGGATGCTGTCTGGGGGCTGCACTATAGTCCTTTCCCCGCTGCTATCGGTCTGTGAGTCTGTGTCTGGTCCCCAGCTTCGCCTGCTTTTGTGCCAGCTTATGGCAGCTCCCTCCCCTTTCTGTTCATTTTCCTGTATCTGCCCACAGAATCACAGCTCAGCCCTTCATAACTCGAGACTGCTGGGGATTTTCTTGTAGAGATCCAGATATATATTCTTACAACTCAGTCTGATTTCATGGGTATTCAGAGTGGTTTGGTAGCTATCCAGCTAAATTCAGGGGATCGGTTGAAATAGGGTCCCCTACTCCTCTGCCATCCTGCCTCTCCCCCCAAGTAGCATAGACATTTTAAAAATATTTGTTCTTCCAATCCATAAGCATGGGTTATTTCTCCATTTCTTTCTGTCTTCTTCAATTTCAGTTATAAGTGTTCTGTAGTTTTTAGAGTGCAGATCTTTTATCACTTTGGTTAGGTTTATTCCTGGGTGTCTTATGGGTTTTGGTGCAATTCTAAATAAGATCGATTCCTTAATTTCTCTTTCTTCTATCTTGTTAGTGTACAGAAATGCAACTGACTTCTCTGCTTTGATTTATATCCTGCTACTTTGCTGAATTCCTACGTGATTTCTAGCAATTTTGGGGTGGAATATTTTGGGTTTTCAACATAGAGGAAAATGTCATCTGTGAAGAGTGAAAGTTTGACTTCTTCTTTGCCAGTTTAGATGCCTTTTATTTCTTTTTGTTGCCTGATTGCTAAGGTGGAACTTCTAGCAATATGTTGATTAACTGTGGTGAGACTGGACATCCCTCTCATATTCCTGCCCTTACAGGAAAAGCTCTCATTTTTTCGCCACTGAGGATAATATTCTCTGTGTGTTTTTTGTATAAGGCTTTTATGATGCTGAGGAAAGTTCCCTCCAGACCTACAATGCAGAGAGTTTTAATCAAGAAAGTATACTGCATTTTGTCAAATACTTTTTTTTGCATCTATTAAAAAGATTATATGCTTCTCATCATTTCTTATATTAATGTAGCGTATCACATTGATTTGTGTATGTTGAACCACACTTGCAGCCCTGGAATAAATTGTACTTGGTTGGTGTGAATAATCCTTTTAATATACTGTTTGATCCAATTGGGTAGTATCATGGTGAGAATTTTGGGATCCATGTTCATCAGGGACATTCGTCTTTAATTCTCCTTTTTGGTGGAGTCTTTGGTTTTTGCTTCAAGGTATTGCTGGCCTCATAGAATGAGTTTGGAAGTTTTCCTTCCGTTTCTGTTTTTTGAAAAAGCTTCAGTACAATATATATTACTTCTTTAAAAATATTTAATAGGATTCTCCTGGGAAGCCAACTGGTCCTGGAGTCTTGTTTGTTAGGAGATTTTAATTACTCCTTCAATTTCTTTGTTCATTAAGGGTCTTTTCAGGTTTTCCATTGCTTCCTGTTTCAGTTTTAGTAGTTCATATGTTTCTAGGACTAAAAGACAACCTATGGAACGAGGGAAGATATTTACAAATATCTTGTCAGATAAATGGCTAGTATCCAAACTCTACAAATTATTTCTCAAACTCAACACCCAATAAGCAAATAATCCTGTCAAGAAAAGGGGAGAAGACATGGACAGACATTTCTCCAAAGAAGACATGCAAGTGGTCAAGAGACACATGAAAAAATACTCAACATCACTTAGCATCGGGAAATACAAATCACTACCACAATGAGATGCCACTTCACACCAGTCAGAGTGGCTAAAATGAACAACACAGGAAAGAACAGAAATTGGTCAGGATGCAGAGAAAGGGGAACCCTCTTACACTGTTGGTGGGAATGCAAACTGGTGGGAAAACAGAATGGAGGATCCTCAAATAGTTAAAAATGGACTTATCTTTGTCCCAGCAGTTGTACTGCCAGGTATTTATCCAAAGGATACAAACATAGTTATTCAAAGGGGACCTGCACCCCAATGTCCATAGCAACAATGTCTACAGTAGCCAAATACAGAATGAGCCTGGATGTCCATTGATAGATGAATGAAGAAGATGTGGTATATGTGTAAAACAGATTATTACTCAGCCATCAGAAAAGATGAAATCTTACCATTTGCAATGATGTGGAAGAATATAGAGTGTATTATGCTAAGTGAGATAAGTCAGTCAGAGAAAGACAAATATTGTATGATTTCACTCATATGTGGAATATAGGAAACATCATAGAGGATCATAGGTGTAGGGAAGCAAAAATAAAATAAGAGGAAATCAGAGAAGGAGACAAACTATAAGAGACTCTTAACTATAGGAAACAAACTGAAGGTTGCCGGAGAGGAAGTGGATGTGTGGATGGGGTAACTGGTTGATGGACATTAAGGAGGGTACTTGATGTAATGAGCACTAGATGAATCATTCATGCAATTCATGCAACTGATGAATTACTAAACTCCACCCCTGAAAGTAATAATACACTATACATTAATTAGTTGATTTTAAATGATAAAAATGTTCAGAAAAAGAAATTGTTAGAATACAAGAATTAAGCAAATTCATGGGATAGAAATCTTTTGCATTTCTACACAGCAATCAGTAAGCAGCATAAAGAGAAATCAAGGAATCAATCCCACTTACAATTGCAACCAAACCCATGATACCTAGGAATAAACCTAACTAAAGAGGTGAAAGACTTTTACTATGAAAACTATAAAACATGGATGAAAAAAATTGAAGACAGCACAAAGAAATGGAAAGATACTCCACGCTCATGGATTGAAAGAACAAACATTGTTGAAATGTCTATACAGCCCAAGGAAATGTGCAGATTTAATGAAAATCCAATCAAATTACCAATGGCATTTTTCACAGAGCTAGAACAAACTATCACAAAATATATATGGAACCACAAAAGATCCCGAATACCCAAAACAATCTTGAAAAGAAAAGCAAAGCTGGAGGCATCCTAACTGCAGACTCCAAGTTATATTACAAAGGTGTAGAGATCAAGACAGTATGTTACTGGCACAAAAATAGACAGATCAATAAAACAGAATAGAACACCCAGAAATGAACCCACAGCTATATGGTCATTTAATCGTCAACAAAGCAGAAAAGAATATTCAGTGGGAAAAAGACAGTCTCTTTAACAAATGGTATTGGGAAAACTGGATAAAACACACAAAAGAATGAAAATGGACTTCTTTCTTTCACCATACAAAAATTAATTCAAAATGGAAAACAGACCTAAATGTGAGACAGGAAACCATTAAAATCCTAGAGAAGAACATAGACAGTAAATTCTTTGGCCTTGGCCATAGCGACTTCTGACTAGATATGAGTCCTGGTGCAAGGGAAACAAAAACAAAATAAACTATTGGGTTTTCATCTAATATAAACCTACTGCACAGCAAACGAAACAATTGAAAAAACTAAAAGGCAACCTACAGAATGGGAGAAGATATTTGCAAATGACAGATATGATAAGCAGTTAGTACTCAAAATATATAAAGAACTTTTCAAAGTCGAGGAGGGAGGCAAGATGATGGAGGAGTAGGGGACCCCGTTTCAACTGGTCCCCTGAATTTAGCTGGATATCTATCAAACCGTTTTGAGGGTGCCTGGGTGGCTCAGTTGGTTAAGCGACTGCCTTCGGCTCAGGTCATGATCCTGGAGTCCCGGGATCGAGTCCCGCATCGGGCTCCCTGCTCAGCAGGGAGTCTGCTTCTCCCTCTGACCTTCCTCCTTCTCATGCTCTCTGTCTCTCATTCTCTCTCTCAAATAAATAAATAAAATCTTAAAAAAAAAAACCGTTTTGAACACCCATAAAATCCACCCGAGATGTAAGAATATACACCTGGATCTCTACAAGCAGTAAAGCTACTGCTTTTTGCAAGATAGGATGTGCTGAATCATGAATCTAGGGGGAGATTTCAAAAGATTAACAGAAGGAGAGGGCCTCCATTGGCTGGCTCCTGGAAAATGATATAACATCGGAAGGCAAAATAAGAACCCTTAGAAATCTGCTCTAGGGAGAGTGAGCCCTCCCTGAAAAGGGGCTCTGGAAATGAAAAGGTAGAATTCTAGGTAGGGCATTGTGGTCCTGGAATCTGAGGAGTCACAGAGCTACTGGGGTGCCTGAACAGGTAGAATGCCTGAGCAGACGAGCAGGGAAGCATGTTATGGTCAGTGAACCCAAGAGGGGACTCTCACCTTGGGTCGTCATAAACCACAAACCAAGCTGGTCGGTAATCGCTCTTTTCCTGAGCAGCCTGAAAAAGAATGGAACCTGAGCCTGCAACTGGCCAAAAGCTCGCAGGAGAGCAGTAGCCCAGAAAGGACATTAGAGAGGCACCTAGACATGATCTAGGAGCATTGGGTTCATGCAGGAGCCCATAGCTGCTCACGGTTTTAGTGGCACTCAGGGGCCTCTGGGACTACCTCCAAGAGGGCTACAGTGGGTATATGCTGCAGGAGATGTGGTTTTTCTCACATACAGAAGTGGAGACTTATTGTCCCTGAGGGTTTACTAGAGGGCAGACTGCAAACTTTCTGCTCTGGGCCAGAGTTTTGGCTATGGCCATTTTTGCTTTGATCTTCCGAAGAGGCGAGGAAATCCTCCACGGAACAAAAGCCACACAGAGGACCACTTTGCACTGAGCCCTTCCCGCTGATAGGGGGTGGGGCAACTCCACCCAGGCAGGGATACCTGAGAAACAGCGTGGCAGGCCCCTCCCCCAGAAGAAAGTCTGGAAGAACAGGTGGACGACAAGCCTATGGATTTCACGAGACTGTACAATTCTAACACCAGGGGAAAATAGTATATTGAGTCCAGGTGTTGCCTCACGACTCCTTTATTTTTCGGATAAAATTCTCCTAGTTTTTTAAATTTTCTTACGTTTATTTTCTTTTTCTTTTTACTTTTACATTTTTCTCATTTCAACTAGATACTTGTTATACTAACTTATATTTCATAGTCGCTTTTTAGCTTGTATTTTTTCACATCTACATTTTTTAAAGATATATGCTTCATTCTGTCCCTCTTTCACTCTCTTCAATTTTATCTTTATATATATATGCTTTACTTTCACTGTTCAGTTTTATCTTTATTTGTAAGTATTATTTTCCTTGCAATTTTGGGATGTAGCGTTTTCTAGCACACAGAACAAAATCACTCAGGAACAAGAAGAACACACTGCTTTGACATATGATGTCCAGAAGAGACTCATTTTGAACCTAAAATCACCTCTATATTGAAAGTGAAGGAATAGAGAACAATTTACCATGCTAATGGATGTCAAGAGGATGCCGGGGTAGCAATCCTCATATCAGACAAATTAGATCTTAAACCAAAGACTGCAGTAAGAGATGTGGAGGGATGGTATATCATCCTTAAAGGGTCTATCCAACAAGAAGATCTAACAATTGTGAATATCTATGCCCCCAACATGGGAACAGTAATCTACATAAGCCAACTGTTAACCAAAATAAAGAAACATATTGATAATAATGCATTAATAGTAGGAGACTTCAACACTCCACTCACAGCAATGGACAGATCATCTAAGCAGAAAATCAACAAAGAAACAAGAGGCTTGAAGGACACATTGGACCAGATGGACTTCACAGACCTATACAGGACATTCCATCTTAAAACCACAGAATACTCATTCTTCTCGAGCGCACATGGATCTTTCTCCAGAAGAGATCACATGCTGAGTCACAAATCAGGTCTCAATCGATACCAAAAGATTGAGATTATTCCCTGCATATTTTCAGACCACAATGCTTTGAAATTGGAACTCAATCACAAGAAAAACTTTGGAAGGAACTCAAAACTTGGAGGTTAAAGATCATCCTGCTAAAGAATTTATAGGTCAACCAGGAAACTAAAGAAGAACTTAAACAATTCATGCAAAGCAATGAAAATGAAAACAAAGCAGTTCAAAACCTATGGGATGCTGCAAAGGTGGTCCTAGGAGGGTAGTACATAGCCATCCAAACCTCTCTCAAAAAATTAGAAAAATCCCAAATGCACAAGTTTACCTTACACCTAAATGCCCTTGAGAAAGAACAAGAAATAAAGCCTAAACCAAGCAGGAAAAGAGAAATAATAAAGACTAGAACAGAAATCAATGAAATAGAAAATAGCAGAACAGTAGAGCAGATCAACAAAACTAGAAGCAAGTTCTTTGAAAGAGTTAATAAAATCAATAAACCTCTGGCCAAACTTATCCAAAAGAAAACAGAAAGGACCAAATTAATAAAATTAAGAATGAAAGGGGAGAGATCATGACTACTACCAAGGAAATAGAAACAAGTATTAGAAATTATTATCAGCAACTATATGCCAACAAATTAACCTATCTGGAAGAAATGGATGTTTTCTTGGAAACTTATAAACTATCAAGAATGAAACAGGAAAAAATAGACAATCTGAACAGACCAATAACCAGCAAGGAAATTGAAGCAGTAATCAAAAACCTCCCAAAAAAATGAGAGACCAGGGCCAGATGGCTTCCCAGGGGAATTCTACCAAATACTTAAAGAAGAAATGATGCCTATTCTACTGAAGCTGTTCCAAACAATAGAAACAGAAGGAAAACTTCCAAACTCGTTCTTTGAGGCCAGCATTACTCTGATCCCAAAATCAGACAAAGACCCTATCAAAAAGGAGATTTACTGACCAATATCCCTGATGAACATGGATGCCAAAATTCTCACAAGATCCTAACCAATAGGATCCAACAGTACATTTAAAGGATTGTCCACCACGACCAGATGGGAATTATTCCTGGGATGCAAGGGTGGTTCAGCATTCGGAATTCAATCAACGTGATAGAAAACATTAATAAAAGAAAAGACAAGAACCATATGATCCTCTCAGTTGATGCAGAATAAGCATTTGACAAATTACAGCATCGTTTCCTGATTAAAACTCTTCAAAATATAGGGATAGAAGTACATATCTCAATGTCATAAAATCCATCTATGCCCACAGTGAATATCAATCTCAATGGGGAAAAAATGAGAGTTTTTCCTTTAAGGTCAGGAACATGACAGGGATGCCCACTCTCACCACTATTGTTTGATATAGTACTAAAAGTCTTAGCCTCAGCAATCAGACAAAATAAATAAATGTCATTTAAATTGGCAGAGAATAATCAAACTCTCTCTCTTCACAGATGACATGATAGTTTTAGTGGAAAACGCAAAAGATTGTAGCCCAAAATTGCTAAAACTTATAAAGCATCCAGCAATGTGGCAGGATAAAAAAATCAACGCACAAAATTTAGTTGCTTTCCTATAAACTAAAAATGTAACTGTAGAAAGGGAAATTAGGGAATCAATTCCATTTACAATAGAATCAAAAACCATAAGATACCTTGAAATAAAGCTAACCATAAACGTAAAGCATCTATTCTCTAGAAACCAGAGAACACTTATAAAAGAAACTAAGGAAGACACAAAGATAGAAAAATATTCCATGCTCATGCATTTGAAGAATTAACATCATTAAGCTCTCTATGCTGCACAGAGCCATCTACACATCCAATGCAATCCCTATCAAAATACCACTAGCATTTTTCACAGACTTGGAACAAATAATGTTAAAATTTGTATGGAACCAGAAAAGACCACGAATAGCCAGGGGAATGTTGAAAAGAAGACTAAACCTGGAGGCATCACATTGCCTGATTTCAAGCTGTATTACAAAGAAGTAATCATCAAGACAGTATTGTACTGGCACAAAAACAGACGTGTAGATCAATGGCACAGATTAGAGACCCCAGAAAAGGATCCTCAACTCTATGGTCAACTTATCTTTGATAAAGCAGGAAAGAACAGCCAATGGAAAAAAGACAGTCCCTTCAATAATTGGTGCTGTTCAAACTAGACCCCCACATACAGAAGAATGAAACTCGACCGTTCTCTTACACCAAACATAAGATAAACTCAAAATGGATGAAAGACACCAGTGTGAGAGGAATCCATTAAAATACTAGAGGAGAACATAGGCAGTAACCTCTTCGACATCTGCCACAGTAACTACCTCTTGATCTGTAGTAGAGCTCTACTTGTCAGCGCACCTCAGAATAGTTCCCTAAATCTATCAGTCCCACCCTGGTTGCTGGAGTTCCAAGCTTCCCTAAGGGCCCCAGGACCCTAAGGTGTGGGTGTCAAGCAGCAGTGAAGGTGGCAGGAGGTTTTGGTTACTGGTCTGTGACTGGGTAGCTGTTAGGTTGTGATGCCCTGTAACCCAGAGGGGCAGAGAAGGCCAGGTGTGGGACAGAGGCAGCACCCAGTCTGTTGTCCTCCCAGA
>NW_023270696.1:1254723-1292931 GCF_011800145.1 Mirounga leonina
CACCTCCCAACAAAGTAACCCCCATTTTACAGATGAAGGAATGGGGATTCAAGGGGTGAGCAGCTCCGGGGTGCCAACCGTTCCAGGAGCCTGATGTTTGTAGAACCCAGGATATGATGAGCAGGGTCTGAGCAGCTAAGCACAGGAGATTCTAAGTGTTGGAATCACATAAGCGACCCACAGCTTCCTTATATTTAAGTGACCTAGACCCCACCAGCCTCCAGACTCCTGAAAGCAGCACCCTCAAATCAGCTCAGACACCATCCATCGTAAAAGAGGCAAGCCTCCCATGTCCAAAGCCCCGGAAGGTCACTTCTCATCCCAAGAAGCTTCCTCATGGTTCCATCTGTTTATGCCCAGGTGTTATGAGCACACTGTCTTGACTGAGATCAGCCCAGAAGCCACAACTCTAGGCTTTTCCCCTGCAACCTCAACTGGAGCCACATGTGGGCCCCAGCTCACTGGGATCTGTGCCTCACCTGAGCTTCCAGCCCTCATCCCTGGAGCCAAGATGGACCATTTTCCAGGAGGGTCTAACCCTGGAATGTCACCTTCCAACTCCCTTCTGACCCACAGTGTCCAATTTATCACAGAATCTCGGCTCTGCCTCTTGGAAGTGGCCCTTATTCTTCATGTCCAAGTAGACCCTACAGTCTCCAAGGTGCACCTGTCCCCAACTCTCTCCCACTGTGTCTTACTCTGTGCAAATACCCACCACCTAAAGCACCCAGTGTGAATCCCACATGTCTCCCCCAATACCTGCAGTGTTACTTTGGTCAGAACAGAGCCCACCATCCTGCCCCTCACACTGCTCTGCCTACCGTGCTCACCCCACAGCTCCTCGCTCAGAGATGGGGAATGGTCCCATGCCTCTGGACTCTCTCCACCCTGGTTCCCTGGCCTTGTAACAGTTACTCTTCACCAGCCTGTATCACACCGGAACCTGTCATGGAGAAACACCTGCTGTCGTGACCACAGTTTGAAGCTATAGCATCATTGTCCCATCTCAAGTTTAGCAACAATCTGCTGGGAGATCTCAGCCAGAAATTCTCTATGCAGAAATCTTTGTGTACAGACATACTGCTTCTTTTTTCCTTCTAATCAGAATGGTGCTGATGTCAGCAGCTGTGCTTAGGTTGTAGAGATCAGTGTGTCTGAAAGTGTTGATGGGGACAGGCAGGTTTTGCTCAGGGTCAGCTCTGCATGCTTCACCGACACTTTCTCAGAGCCATGGAGATCCCCGCCCAGCATCAGGAGAATGTGATGACTCATAAGGGGCAGTAGTGACTGCAAGCCAGGCTGCACATCACAATCAGCGAGGGGTTGTTTCTCATAAGTCACTCATTCAGAAATGATCATTTTAAATTCTTTAACCTAATATTCAAATTTATACCATGCCACGACTCCTAAAGATGACCACACTTTCCCCAGCTCTTCTTCTATGTCATTGGGGGGTGGGTGCTTAGACTTAGACTTCTGTGGACACTGTGTGGGAGACAAAAACTTCCAGGAAGACCTTCTTTTGAATGAAGAACCACTCCACCTAATGAAGCTGAGCCTGCCTCTCACTGCATTGCTTGGCCTCTTGGTTTAAGGTTTAAGGCCTCCACCTCTCCCTTCAGGATGGAGCACCTCTTGTCCATCTGGAGAATCTCAGCCAATGAGGTCCTGGGTCTCCACTACTATTTCCTCCCAGTCCCCCTCCTCATTTCCTGATGTGAGTTTTAATTCAAACTCTTCAAACCATTGGTCTGTTTCACATTCTACGGCATGGTGTCATTTTCTTTTGAGGAGAACTTTCCAAAAGATGAATAATGCACAGACAACAGGCTTCAAGGACCTCAGGCTGAAGTTAACACAAGGTGAAAAGGGACTCAAATGCTCACTTTTCTGCAGAGTTGGAGGGTGCCCAGTCAGAGGGGTTTAGGATAGACTGTTATCCCAGTGGCTTTTTAGCCCACTGTTAAGCTGGGATGGAGGGCTCATGGCTTGAAGGCTCCCAGGTGGCCAAGGGACCAATGGACACATGGGTGTAGTGCTAAGCAGGTTTGGAGTTCTTATAGCCTGAGAGCAAATAGCAATCCCAGTGTTTGTGTTCCCTGGGCTCTGGGGTAAAAGAAGAATCCATGTCCTAGAGCATGTGGTGAGTCTTCTGTCCAGGTGCCTGCTTGGCCAAGCATAGAGCTGAGAAGTTGGTCTTCAGGTCCAAGGGCATGAGGTGAGGCAACTCTCCAGGTAAATTCTTGGCCAAATGCAGAGCAGTGGAACAGGTTTCCTGGTCTAAAGGCACATGGTGATTACATTGTCCAGGTGAGTTCTTGGCAATGTACTGAGCTGGGCTGGTAGTCTCCAGGTCCAAGGGCACAAGGTGAGACCTCTGCACAAGTGCCTCCTTGGCACAGCATAGAGCTGAGATGTTGGTCTCCAGGTCCACGGGCATATGGTGAGCCTGTTGCCCAGGTGCATACTTGGATAGTGCAAATCTGCATGATTGGTCTCCAGGTCCAAGGGCAAAGTTGAGGTCAATGTCCAGGCAACTTCTTGGCCTAATGCAGAGCAGTGTAACAGGGCTCCAGGTCCAAAGGCACATAGTTACCCCATTGTCCAGGTGAATACCTGGCAATGGGCAGAAATGTGTCGATGGGCTCCAGGTCCAAGGGCACATGGTGAGCCTTCTGTCCAAGTTCCTGCTTAGCCTAGTGTAGAGCTGTTTTGTTGGTCTCCAGGTCCAAGGGCACATGGTAAGCCTGCCATCCAGGTGTCTGTATTGCCTAGCAGAGTGCTGAGATGTTGGTCTTCATGTCCGGGGGCAGATGGTGAACCCACTGTCAAGGTGCCTGCTTGGCTTAGCACAGAATGGAATTGTTGTTCTCCAGGTCCAAGGGCACATGGTGTTCTCTGTCCAGGAGTTTACTTAACTTAGTGCAGAGCTATTTTTTTTGTGTCCTGGTCCAAGGGCCCATCTTGAGCCTGTTGCCAGGTGTCTGCTTGGCCTAGCACAGAGTTTGTTGGTCACAGGTCCAAATGCTCATGGTGGGCCTGTTGTCCAGTTACATCCCTTTCTCAATGTTGAGCTGGGATGCAGGGCTCATCATTTTTTGGCATTTGGCAAACCTGGTGTTCTCTGGACTTACTTCCCTTGTACTGTAGTGGGCTGATCAGCTTGTGGTATGAGGGTTTCTGGTCCACCCGGTGTCTAGGTGACTACCCAGTGTCAAATGTGCTCAAAGGGTTCCCAGTCTTTGGTTTAAAGGTGGGTGTTCTGTTCTGGGGACTGAATTTCTCTATGTTCTGCTGTGTTCGAGTGTTGGTGTTCTGTGGTCTCCTGGTCAGCCAGGTGTCTGGGAGATTCGTATTTCCACTGCTGAGCTGTGGTCTGAGGTCCTGTGTTCCAAGGGCTCCCACTGTATCCAGCAATGTGGTGATTCCTTCACCCAATATGTACTTGTTCCCTAAAATGCCCTCTCTGCCAGGTGTCTGGTGGCATTTTACACATTGTGCACATCTGGGTCAGCTGGATGTTCAGGGCATTCATATGTCCTGTGCTGAGCCAGTTTGGAGGGCTCCAGAGTATTAGTGTGCCCAGTGCTCCCTCAGGACATGCTCAGCTTTCATGTGTTGAGCCTGGTTGTGACCCCAGTGGTGTGGGGACCAGCTGGCTGAGAATCCACTGTTCTCTGATTCCTAGTGTCCCACTCCCACGTGCCAAATGGGAGTGTGTCCCTGAGCAGCTGGGCCAGCCTCACAGTGGGAAACATACCCGGCAGCCACCCGGTGTGATTGTGGAGACACTCAGGACCACAGAGGGGCACAAAGATAGGTGAAAACATGAAGGTGGACTGCAGAGTGTTGGAGAGAGGCCCGGCGCAGGAGCAGTGGGCAGGGGGCTGACCATGAGCCGGGGCAGAAAACAGGGCAGAGAAGTCGAGGAATAGCAGGAAGAGCTGTGACTGATGCACCATCTCTCTCCTCAGTGCGTTCTGGGCTGTTGCTGTGCTTTTTTAATGGCCCTGGGGCATCACAATGCCTTCTTGTGATGTCACCACCATGCCCTGTCCAATCGCCAGGGTGCCATCAGGTTGGCTTCCTTCGGTGGCCAATCACCATGACGTTTGGCTGGCCAATGACTGATGGCTTCGCAACGACCTTCATGACATCATTGCCTAGAAACCATGTTTTAAGGAAAACAGGTGAATTTTCCTTCATGATAAAAAATTAATATTTGGGATGTATTTATAGTGAAGTTCATGGTGAGCCTGAAAGGCTCAACCAGTGCAAAGCTATGTGTTTCACCCAGAGTCACCATTCACTGAAATGCTGACACTGATTTTAATGAAGACATGGTCCATTAGACCCCATGAAAAATCACACTTGTGGGGTTGGTCAGACAACATGGTAGTAGAACAGATGCTACTCTCAACTCATCCATCAGAGTTTAAATATAAGTCTAGAGAAGGTAGAGATTGTGTTTGTACATCTTCCCACAATAAACAGAGCCCTGGGAATGATGAAACTGTGTCACAAGTCATTGCCTGATTGCCAGAATGACATTCAGCTCTCATAGAAGGGGGGCAACAAATTCCAGCCCGTCACCAGGCTCACAGTCTTCATAGCCAGTATCCAATCAGAAAGTACTGGGAGGAGGCTTTAAGTTCGTTTCCTCCCTCCAATATAATTGCAAACTTATCAAGTCATTCTGAAGACCTAAGAAATGAATCAGAGATTGAGCATATAAATGCTACAAGTTGACAAGTAGAAAAGCAACCACTGTTTGGAAGGGAGGAGGGGTGGAGACTTGAATCTGAGGATACAGCTGAGGGGAGGGAGTCTGCTTGAGGAAGCTACTGCAAAGTATTATGAGTAGTGGGGTGCAAAATTTCATTTTTAGAATTCTGGTAAAGAACGTATATATATAAACGGAATATTACTCAGCCATCAAAAAGGATGAAATCTTGCTATTTGCAAGGACATAGAGGGTATTATGCTAAGTGAAATAAGTCAGTGAAAGACAAATACCATATGACTTTACTCATATGTGTAATTTAAGAAAAAAATGAACATTGGGGAAGGGAAGAAAAAAATAAAATATGATGAAAACAGAGAGGGAGGCAAACCATATGAACCTCAACTGTAGGGAACAAACAGGGTTGCTGGAGGGGAGGTGGCTGGGACATAGGGTGATTGGGTGATAGACATTAAGAAGGGTACTTGATGAAATGAGCACTGGGTGTTCTATGCAACTGATGCAATCCTAAATTTAGACTCTGACATCTAAAAAAAAAATGGAATGTGTTCAGGAACCTTCCATATTTGTTCCTCACTGACACATAGCAATCTCCCATTACTTACTTGTTGAAGGACTGAGCTGCCAGATGAAGCTGTCTCCTCAAAGAGCAGATACACAGGGCCTGGAGCTCAGGAGAGTGAAGATTAAGAGCAGAGAGGTTCTCTGAAGCCAGGGGATAGATGAGCTTCCCCGTGAGGACTGTGAAGAGAAGAGCATGTGGGTTAGGACTGAACACCACTAAAGGGGCACACAGGAAAAAGCCGGGAAAGGAAGCTGAAATAGAAATCAGTGAAGAAGGGAACTGGAAGTAAATTATCACAGAAATGAAGAGCGGGGTGTCCTCAAAGAGACTAGAGTTACCTGCTGCCCCTAGACAGGCTGAGTGAGGCTAATTGCAGCTGGATTGCATTTGGATTTCTTTGACTCTCAGACAAACCCAATTCTGTTTTATATATATTCTTTCTGACTTATTTTTTTAATTGAAGCTGCATTGACAGACAATATCATGTTAGGTTCAGGTGGACATTATAGTGATTGGACAAGTTTTTACCTTATCCTACACGCACCATAAATGTAGCTTTAATCTGTCATTCTAGACTCTGTTACAATACCATTGACCACATTCCCTATGCTGTGCCTTTCATCCCCGTGATGTGTTCATCCCATTAGGGGAAGCCTGTGTCTCCCACCCCCCTTCACCCATTTCTCCCATGCCCCCCACTTCCCCTCTGGCAACCATCAGTTTGTTCTCTGTATTTATAGGCCTGATTCTGTTTTTTGTTTGGTGGTTTATTCATTTGTTTTGCTTGGCAGATTCCACATAGGAATGAAATCCTATGGTATTTGTCTTTCTCTCTCTGACCTATTTCACTTGTTTATGCCCTCTGGGTCCATCCATGTAGTTCCAAATTGCAAGATCTCATCCTTTTTTGTTATGGCTGAGTAAATTTCAATTGTGTGTATATACCACCTCTTCTTTATCCATTCATCTGATTTTTTTTGCAGATAGTAAGGTTTTGTTTTTTTTTTAATTTTTCAATCTTCCAAAAAAAAAAAATCACACTATACTCATATCTATGTACAGTGTGGACATTTTCAAAGGACTTACATTAGGAAACATTGTTTCTCTTCACCCCGTGACAATAGTTCATGTGCCATAATAACACTTTGCTACAACAATCCGTCAGCAGTCATACAGACATCATGATTTTACATTTCGACACAAGGAGAAAATCCACGTTTTCCTAGAACTTCCTTTCCTCATAGCAGCTGCCTGTTTCCAGTCTAGCAGAGCAGGTCTCCACACATGCTTTTAGAAACATCAGCTTTTAAACTCTAACAGTGTCTATATTCAAAGTCCTATCCATTCCAGATCCAAACATAAATGAGGAAGTTGCCATTTACAATAACAACCAATGGCTTATTAATGGGTTTGCTGAAGGTTACCAACCAAGATGTGTAAAATATTGCATTAAAGGAAAAATAAACCTGTCTTAAAGCAGACTTTATAGATCTGAAAACACACTATACATAAAAGTGTCATTTTTTTTTTTTTTACAAATTAACTAATTATATTCAAATTACAGCATTTCCACAAATCTAATGAAAAGAACTGGTTTGGGAAAGTTTGAAAGGCTTTCACATCTCAGTCCCACATGGCTCCAGCTGCCACAGGCCGTGGTGATGACACACCCCGTGTGCTGATATACAGCTCGAGGTCTGAATAGGCCATGCTCTCCCCTTATGTCATATTACCTGTTGCAGACCAGTGAATTCTTTGAGATGAAAAATTAAAAAAAAAAAAAGTCAGGACACAGCAGACTGATAACATATAGCATCTGAAATTGTTCAAAGGTCTGAAAATAGTGTTATATGCAATTCTGAAACTTGAAACACATAAAATCTGTTTCTTATGCTGGGTTTCGACATCACTGGGAAAAATACCCATCACTAAACCCTGATACACGTTCTTAGCCATTCGACAGTCTTCTGTCATGGTCAGTGTTCATGAGGCAAAGCCTGACCCAGAATCTTTGTTCACATTTTCTCCAAGGTCTACTCCATGCACAGTGGCCATTCTGCTTCTGTCTCCTTCTGTTTGGCACCTGTGGGCATGAGTATCAGGGAGTGCCGAGTGTCTGACAGGGAAATGACAGCCACGATCCTATCTGCTTCAGTTGTGACCAGCACCCCACAGAGGTCAGTCCACACTGATCTGTCCAGGATTTCCAGCTTACTGTACTTCACAGCACCCTCAAGACTCTGTGAGCAGTGCTGAGGGCCTGGGTCACGGTGATATCTAAGTTACTGTATGTTCTCTCAGCAGCAAGGTTGGCATCAGACTTGGAATAAATATCTACGACGTGTCCTGACTCATGCACCACAGGAAGGGCAGGCAACCATCTTTCTACACAGACATTCAAGGCTTTCCTGATGGGAGTGTCCCAGTGAATGAAGGGACGTTGTGGTGGGTCCCAAATGCAGGAGCATCTGGGTTCTGCTTCATGAGGGCAGGCTTTGACAGATCAGACATAAAATGCTGGAGGAACCATTTGTGGTTAAGTGTATAAAGTGAATTCCCACTGATAGGATCAATAACTGGCAATGTGTGGATTTTATTTTTGATCATTGAGTGTACAGCATGGAAGAGGCTTGCAATTGGAGCTATATTCACTAAAGGCTTACGTTTTTCTTGGGGAGAAATCTCCCTGCATGTTTCAATGTTATGTGCCTCTCATTCATAAATCTGTCCCGGGATGACTTATACTGTCTCTGTGGTGTATTTATGAAATCTGTAATTGCTAGCATTCCTACAAAACTTTGTTTTGTGCTCCCCTGCAGTGGCCCTGATGGAAACTATTTGGCTGATAAGGCAAAGAAGCCTTTCTAACTTGTAATGTAGTATAAGAGACAACATGCTTTAAAGGGGTTGGAATGATGTGGTGATCCTTGTGTGACCTCATGAAGTACATGAAAACTCACATTCTGAGTCTTGTGCTTCTTCTTCCAACTGGGATTTCTCTTGCATGCTGATTTCATGGTCCAGGGGCTGCAGCCCGAGCTGCCAAGGAGGAGGAGGACCAGGATCTGAAGGTACTTCTAGGTGATTCTCTGGCCATAGGGGTGGGGGCACCAGAGTGTGGGCTGGGACTCCTCAGGGTGCAGGTGGAGTGCAGGGACCTGAGGATGCTGGTGGTTTCTCAGGGTGTGGGAAGATGGAGGTGCTGGAGAGGCCGTGGGGTGCATAAGCACCGGGTTATGGGCTAGGACCCTCTGGGAGGTGCAGACAGAGTGTGGGGTCATGGGGTACAGTTGGGGTCTTCTGACTAGGCATGCAGAGAGGTGGTGGTTAGGCTGAAGGGCAGCCTTCATCCATTCATTACTGGATGGACACCTGGGTTGTTTCCATATCTTGGCTATTGAAAGTCATGCTACAATAAATGTAGGGGTGTTTGTATCTTCACACCGAGGGCACCCATGTCAGTTAGGTGAAGCTGAAGTGGATACACCTTGTGGCACAGGGCTCTCTGCAGAGGGTGGCTGGAGTGGAGATGGATCAGGAGCTGAGGTTTTCTGGGGTGCTCTGCACCAGGGGTGCCCTGGCAGAACAGCTATAGCTGAAGTGGGTGTGGGCTGGAGTGTCCCAGGGCTCTCTGCAGAGAAAGCACTTTGGGAGGATAGCTATAGCTGAAGTGGATTCAGGATTGGGGAGGGGTCCTAGAAAGATGGCTAAGGCTCAAATGGGTGAAAGCTGGTGTGTCCCGGGGTCTTCAGCACTCTGAGTGTACTGACAGAGTGTGGGTTTGGGGGGGGGTCTGGGCTTTCCACATAGGGGGCTCCTTGTCAGGGCAGCTGCAGCAGAAGGAGTAGTGACCCAGGAGGTTAAGCAGCCCTCCATGCAAGGGGTGCCTTAGCAAGTCGAAGTCCAGCAGGCCTGGAGTGTTCCAGGGTGCGTAGCACCTGTCACCTTGGTGTGATGTCAGGAGCTGTCATGAATGCTGACCAGGGGCGTTCCCGTGTGTGTCATGCTGGGGCTTCATTGTTGGCACAGCTGGGTTAGAGTGGGCTGGGGACCAAGAGCTCATCGAGGTAATTAGCTGTATAGGATGCTCAGACCCTGCTTCTGTCCATCCTATCAAGAAGGAGGGAAATGTGAACCATAGTGCTTACAAGCGCCTCAACATGGAAGGAGATCCAGGACCACCCCCTCCCCATTTTTGGGGGGCTCTCAGGGTGGATCCTTCACATTCTAGTTGCTCTTTAAACTGCAGCTTCTTGAGACATCTGTGAGTCTCAGTCAGTTAAGGCTCTGCCCTCTGCTCAGGTCATGATCCCAGGAGGATCATGGGATAGAGTCCCACATTTGGCTCCTCACTCGGTGGGGAGGCTGCTTCTCCCTCTGCCTGCTGCTCCTCCTGCTTATGCTCGCTCTCGCTCTCCCTCTCTCCTTCTGACAAATAAATAAATAAAAAATCTTAAAAAAAAAATAAAATAAACTGCAGCTCCTTTTCTGTGACCCAGGGAAGACAAATCAGCTTACAGCCCCCAGAACTATCCCTCCCCACTGCAGGTAGCATGCTGCTGAGGGCTGGTTCCTGTGTTATGATATCTCTGTCTCTCTGTCTCCTGTTGTGCAGAAGCTGTTCAGGCTGCCCTCGGTTCTTCTTCAGGAGGATCTGCTCTATAAATAGGTGTAGAGTTGGTGTGTCCATGGAGGAGGTGAGTTCAGTTCTCTCCTTAGGTGAGATGAGTTAGGTCCCCATCTTGGACTCTTATCTTTATAAACTTGCTCAAGTTATTTCACTTCTCAGAAGCTCCATTTCCTGACTGTAAAATAGACATGTTATTTCAGGATCCAATAGCCTTACTTGTCTAAGTTGCCTGTCACTCTGTACTTACTCATTAAATGTTTCTCCTTCCTCTCGTCCAACACTGTGCTCACCAAAACAAATGTCCCTTGATTTGGAAGAAAAAATGCTCCTCCCACCGTCTAAGTCTGAAATTTCTGAGCAGAGTTTGGGAAGACCCACCCTGCTCCTGGGCTTGGCATCTCACAGGTCACTCTGGCAACTTTACCCTTGCCACTTGCTTTTTTTATCTCCACCTACTCAACTGAGACATGAACCTGCCTCCTCAAGCCTACTCTATAAATCCTCCTCCTTGGGGGGAAGCTAACTTCAGAATCCATCAAGGTTCATGAATACCTTAGCACCAGGGGAAATGCTGAGCAACTGGGACAGTCTTCCCAAGGGTTTTAGAAATCCACTGCTAATGGCTGGATTTTGGAGAAAACTTCAGTGGAGGGCCTACGAGGGTCTTAGCGGTTGAGTAGTGTAGGTTTAACAAAGCTGTAACTGTGGATTATGAGCATCACATCCTGAGGAAAGTTTCCATTAGTCTGGCAGCAGGTGTCAGACATGAAATGGAGGAGATAGAAGGACATAATAGTTGCTGAGTGCCTATAATGCAAGCTTCAGTGGGTCCGGCTATTGATATAGGACTTTTCTGTGAACCTGGTAACAATTCTACAGAGTGGTCATGCACTTGTTTATTCTTATTTTACAGATGAGGAAAGTGACCCTGGTCGGGCTTACTTTATCATGTAGGGGCACTGTAGCATGGTGCATGAAAGGAGGCTACAGAGCCTAGTGGCCCTGGGTTTGCATAATAGCTCCACCTCCTCCTAGCTGTGTGACATTGAGTACATCCCTGAACCTCTCTGATTCTCACCACATCTACAACATGGAGACAGCAATGCCTACCTCATTAATGTGTTTGAAGATTGAAATGTCAGCGCAAACCTAAGAGCCCTGGCAGTGTTTCTAGCACACAGAAAACACTCAAGAAATACTGTCTGTTCTTAATTTTACTGTTACGTATATTATTGCCAAAAACCCTGAGCTACAAACGAGGGTGCTTGCATTCAAAACTAAATCCTTCTGGATCCCAAATGAAAAGAATTAGAAACAAACCATGTTTAGAAAAAAGCTGGTCATACTCATTCCTTCAAGCTTCTTGTCTTTATTTAGTAATGCCAGGCATGGTGCTGGGCACTGGAAACACAATAAGGAACATCATTATGTTGAGTGGATTATAAGCTAGGAAAGTAAATTAAATTGTATTATTTCCCCCCATTTTTTTGCCTTCCTTTTCTGGCCACGGCCTTCCCAATGGACCACATTTACTTTTCTTGTTGGATGGCCTTGGCTGTATGACACTTTGGCCAGTGAAATGTGAATATTCTTGTGGCAGAGAGTTGAAATGGCCCATGTTTGGAGCCAACTTTTGCCAAAAAGTTTGTGACTTCTCAGGTCAGAAATGGTCTATGCCAAGATGCACATCTGTAGATGCTCTGTTTCCCTTTTCCATTCTAACAGATTGGCACCCACCTCAGGGGCTGGCCTTGAGCTCTAGAGGAGTCAGCGTGTGTGAACAATGTTGACTAGGATGGGCAGGTTGTGCTGTCAGCTTCCTAGGGTTCACAGACCCTTTCTAGAGCCATGGAGACCCCTGCCCACCATCTGGAGAAGGCAGTGACTAGTATGGGGCAGTGGTGACTATGACCCTGAGCTATGCATCACAAACATCCTTAAACTCTCCTTTTGCATTCCAACATAACTATTTATTTAAAGATGATAGGCAATCTGAAGCTTATGCCACCCCTTCTGCAGGAAGTATCCCACACACCAGCCCAGCTTCCCTTCTTTGGCCTCCTGGATGGGCACCTGTGCTGACCTCTCACCTTTGAAGATCTGGCCCTGAAGGCAAAACCTTCCAGGAAGCACTGAATTTGGCCAAACGAATTCAGGGACCTCAGCCTGCCTCTGACACCTCCATCTCCACGTCCCCCTCCAGCAGGGAGAATGTCTACTCAGGCTGGAGGAGCTCAGCCTAGGACTCCTCTGTGCTCAGAGCCTGGGTCTCCTCCCTTGCTCCCAGCTCCCTTTTCATGCTGGGCCATGTCCAGGGAGCCATGGTCCTCTGGCAAGGTCTTCCAACCTAGGCCTTCTTGTATACTAAATTAAAAAGCAGATTTTAAAAAAATGTTGATATTCTTTCACAGACATTGTGAAGGAATTTGTTAGCCTAAACTCTTTTGTGGAGAGTTATTTATTACTGTTCTTGCTTTTGTTAACAGCCATTTGTATGAATCTGAGGTTTCCACCCAATTCTCTTGAAGTATTACCTATGGCTTTGATTCCCATGGAGAGCTCTTCTAGCTGTGGGTCTTTCCATTGTCTTTGATCATGGCATTCTTTGCTCACTCAGGAGAGGGCTCCCCAAAAGATAAAGGCTTCCCAAGTGATATGTTACCAGAGCATCAGGCTGAAGTCAGCCCCAGGCCACAGACCTGCATGCCATGGAACCACCAGCATCTTGGCCCAGTGACCCAAAGTGGGTACTACACTCTGAATGGCTACAACACCAGGCAGGTCTTTTCATCCAGCCATGAACCTCTGACACTTGGGAGTAAACCCCCAAAAGAGGGAACAGCTTTTAACTTCACAGACCACACCACACTGGGCCATCTACAGGAGAGGGACATTTGTGCCTGTGTAGTATCCTCAAATTTCCCATGTATGGGTATAGATGCCCCACTTTTCTGGGTTTGGGTTGTTCTTCCTGCTCTGTGTCCTGACCTTTCATGAGTCTTATAGAGTGACTGAATGAGTTAGGGAGTGGCCTGCACCTGGACCCCTGAGGTCAACATAGTGCACCAGGAAAATGGACAGGTGGCTCTCCCCACCCCACTCTCCTTGGCCAATCACCAGGAGGCTCTCAGCTGTTAGCTCTCTCCTGTGTCCAATCACCACGTAGCTCTCACCCCTGGTCTGTTGCCCTCCTCCACCACCAGCCATATTGGAATCACAAGCTGTTGTGGTGTTCTTGCTGGTATTTTCTGGGGACAGAGCCTGGCTCCCTCTCTACTGTGGCCCAGGCTTCCTTTCTCAGGTGAGAAATGGGAAGTGGGGGTGTTGACCTGAGGCTCACAGGTCTTGGGATTTGAGAACCATCATGTGCCTGCCCCTTGTGAAGCTCTCTCATGGTTTTCCCTGCTGCTCCTGAGGGAGTCTGGATCCTGCAGCCTCTCCACCTGAGAGCCGGTTTTGAGGACAGGGCCCTGGGTGGGGGGGTGCAGGTGGACTGGGGCGGGGCAGGAGAGGGGGGACTCTGAGCAGAGGAAAGGTCTACATGCCACAGTTCCTGAGCAGCAGATGGACTGGGCATTCCATTTGCGAATGTGCAGGTGCGGTTCCCAGACAGCACCCCATCCCCTCCCGCACCTTCTCTGCTATTTGGGAACCACCTTTTTGCGTCCTGCAAGGATTTCACGGTGCCCTGTAGCAACAGCTCCCAGGAAACTTGGAAAACCCAGGTGTATTACTTGCAAGACCTGTAAATGACACAGCAGCTGGGGCTGGGCTTCTGCTGTTATTGGGGTGGTTGTTGGGGACCTAGGGTTTCAGCGCTCACTCATTATTGGTGATTTTAAACATAAGCGTGAAAAGGCAAGTGGCCCAAATGGTCAGGTGTCAAAATCCACCCAGATTCTTTAAAACAAAGGAACCTCAGGGTGTGGAGATGGCCTGGAGATCTTTTTGATTGGCCAGAAATGGGTTTGCTGGAGACAGCCCTCTTTGATGTGGAAACATCAGCAAAAAAGAGTGGGGGGAAGGAACTCTCAGCCCTTACAGCACAATCCTGTGATGCTGAAGCATCAGAGTCAATGGTGAGGACATTTCCTGCCTGGGTAACTGCTATACTAAAATCACAAGTAGAATGTGTTAACCCAGAAAGGGCACATCTAAATAGACATGAGTGGATATTTTTCTAAGGAAGACATCCAGACAACCAACAGACACATGAAAATATACTGAACATCACTCATCATCAGGGAAATACAAATCATAACCACAATGAGATACCACCTCACACCTGTCAGAATGGCTAAAATTAACAACACAAGAAACAACAGGTATTGGTCAGGATGTGGAAAAAGGGGAATCCTCTTATACTGTGTGTGGGAATGCAAACTGGTGCTGCCACTCTGGAGAACAGTATGGAGGTTCCTCAAAAAGTGCAAAATAGAGTTACCCTAAGACCCAGCAATTGTACTACTAGGTATTTATCCAAAGGATACATAGTGATTCCAAGGGGCACATGCACCCCAAAGTTTATATCAGAAATGTCTACAATAGCCAAAATATGGAAAGAGTCCGGGTGTCCATTGAAAAATGAATGGGAAATGTCATTTCCAGTGACATGGATGGAAGTGTATTATGCTAAGCAAAATAAGTCAGTCAGAGAAAGACAAATACCATATTATTTCTTTCATATGTGGAATTTAAGAAACAAAACAGATGAACATAGGTGGAGGGAAGGAAAAATAAAGAGAAGTACAGTGAGGGCGGCAAACCATAACAGACTCTTAACTATTGGGAACAAACTGAGGGTTGCTGGAAAAGAGGTGGGTGGGGGGATGGGTTAAATGAGTGATGGGTATTAAGGAGGGTAGTTGTTGGCATGAGCATTCGATGTTATATGTATGTGAAAAATCAGCAAATTCTACTCTTGAAACCAATACTACACTCTAGTTAACTAACTTGAATTTAAAAAAATAACAGTTTCTTTAAAGAGGTAATTGAGTTAAAATTAATTATATGGGGGATGCAGACAAATATATAGGGAACCCTTATCAGAAGAGATAAGAACATGGATGCACCAAAGGAAAGTTGATGAGAACACCTAGTGAGAAGATGGCCACATACAAGCTGAAGAGAGAGGCCCCAGAAGAAATCAACCCTACAGACAGCTTCATCTCAGATTTCTACCTTTCAGAATTGTGAGAAAATAAATGCCCGTGGCTTAAAAATAAATAAATGAATAGAATTATAGTAACAAATTATATAGCAATTATACATGGAGTAGTCAGAAATCCACTGTGCAGGAAATGGTGGGGATTCATCCTTTCTGATGGCCGAGGAATATCCCATTATATATATGGACCACATCTTCTTTATTCATTCTCTGTTAAAGGGCATCTCAGCTCTTCCCACAGTTTGGCTACTGGGGACATTGCTGCTATGAACACTGAGGTGTATATGGACCTTCTTTTCACTATATCTGTGTCTATGGGGTAAATACCCAGGAATGCAATTGCTGAGTCATAGGGTAGCAGTATATTTAGTTTTTTGAGGCACTGCCACACCGTTTTCCAAAGTGGCTGTACCAACTTGCATTCCCACCAACAGTGTAAGAGGGTTCCCCTTTCTCCAACATTAGTCCTTCCAATCCAAGAGCATGCAATGTTTTTCCATTTATTTATGAAATTGTACTGTATGGGGACTAACATAACACCATAAAAAAATAAAAAAGAAATCCACTGGGTATTTATTGTCCCAAACTTGCAGGGTCCAGCCATGAAACTAAGTCAGTATCACAGGGGCCCTGAAAATTTGTTTAAAGAGCTAAGTATTACTGCAATATATTTTCACACCTTGGGCCATCAGCTGCAAGTAGGTATGACCCTATTCTGCATTGGTAGATTGTTTCATATCTCATCAAGCCAGGCTCTTAGTCCTGAGAAGAGGTCAGTGCAGGTACCTGTGTCTCATTTCAGGTTGTGGGCATGCAGATGGGCTCCCACATTTGTGGTGTAAGTATTTGCATCAGGTTGTTAAGAGGCTTTCTATGGAAACAAAAAAACCCAAAAGATTAGTGATTGGAACAGGCTGTAATCCCAGTTTCTGAGTTCTAAAGGCAGCCAGTCGAAATTTCTAGATATTGGGCTCGAAGCCTCGAGTTGTCTCACATTAGCTTACATGGCTTAGAGAGAAGGACAGTATTAGTTCTCAGCGATTCCAAGTCACAGAGGCAAGGGAAAAATTGAAGACATGAATTTTGAGAGTTCACTCCAGACACTAGAAGAAACTCAAAGAATTCATGAGCTAAACGAAAAGACAACCTACAGATTGGGAGAAGATATTTACAAATGTGTTATCAGATAAAGGCTAGTATCCAAAATCTATAAAGAACTTACCAAATTCAACACCCAAAAAACAAATAATCCAGGGAAAAAATGGGCAGCAGACATGAACAGACATTTCTCCAAGGATGACAAACTAATGGACAACGGACATGTGAAAAAATGCTCAACATCAGGCAGCATCAGGGAAATCCAAGTCAAAACCACAATGAGATCTCACATCACACCAGTCAGAATGGCTAAAAGAAACAACATAGGAAACGACAGATATTGGCAAGGATGTGGAGAAAGGGGAGCCTTCTTACACTGTTGGTAGAAATGCAAGCTGGTGCAGCCACTCTGGGATAGACTGGGTATTGTACACAAACAATGAATCATGGAACACTACATCAAAAACTAATGATGTAATGTATGGTGACTAATATAACATAATTAAAAAAAAAGTGAAAAATAGAGCTACCCCATGACCCAGCAATTGCACTACTAGGTATTTATCCAAAGGATAAAAAACTATGTGATTCAAAGGGGCACATACAGCCTTATGTTTATGGCAGCAATGTTTACAATAGCCAAACTATGGAAAGAGTCTAGGTGTCCATTGATAGATGAACAGATAAAGAAGATGTGGTCTGTATACAATGGAATATTACTCAACCATCAGAAAGAATGAAATCTTGCCTTTTGCAACAAGGTGGATGGAACTAGATGTTTTTTATGTTAAGCAAAATAAGTCAATCAGAGAAAGACAACTATCCTTTCATTTCACTCTTATATGAAATTTAGGAAACAAAACAGATGAATATGGGGAAGGGAAGGTAAAATAAAATAAGAAATCAGATAGGGAGACAAACCATAAGAGAGTCTTAACACTAGGAAACAAACTGAGGGTTGCTGGAGGGGAGATGGGTGGGGGGATGGGGTAACTAGGTGATGAGTATTAAGAAGAGCATGTAATATGATGAGCACTGGGTGATATATGCAACTGATGAATCACTGAACTGTACCTCTGGAAATAAAAAAAAAAAAGGAGATAGTGTGGTTTACAATGGACAGGGTTAGAATCTAATATCCACAAATTTATGTAGTGAAACATAATTTTCTCTCTAAATTTATCACCCCCAGGTACAGTTTAAAGGTCTTAAATATCCCTCCATAGTCACAATTCCATTCTTTGTCATATCCAGACTACATGTCAGGGCTGAGGATCTCTGTGCTCTATTCAGGTCTACTATGCCAGTCTCTATCAATTGACAATTTTCTTTTTTTACAAATGTGGAAAGCTTTGTGCACATAAAATAATATTTGCAACTATTTGGTTCGTTATAACTGCCATAATAAGAAATACTAAAACTTAAATTAATGTCCTAACTTCCAAACATAGCCAAATTGAGACTAATTTGTTTTCAATATGAGCCTAGTTTCAGTACAGTTGGCCTGGTTATTAATGTTAGTGAAACAAAAATAGCAATTCATCAAGTAAGCCATTTTAAAGCAGCTATGCTGAAACTTTTTCTAAGGAATCTCAGATGGAATTTGAACAGCTTCTCAAGGACAGAGGCCCAGCCAAATACTTGCCATCAGACTTTGCCTGCAAGCCCCACAGACTTGCGTTAATTCTTTTCTTCTTGATGTCTCAAAAATATCCTGAGGTTCTTGCACTTGCCCTTCTAGAAATGGAGTTCTTTTCCTCACCCGATAAGGCTGCTGGGAACCTTGTAAACAATGGGTCAGGCTGCTATTTCCAAGGGGCTGGAGTGGCTCCATAAAGTCAACCTTATTCCTTCAAGCTGTCTGGTCAGATCTGAGTCTATGAGAAACTCTCTTAAATATGTCATTCCACAGCAAGATGGCAGAGGAGTAGGAGTCTTAAATTTCATCTGGTCCCAGGAATTCAACTAGGTAGGGATCATACCATTCTGAACACCTACAAACTCAACAGGAGATCGAAGAAAAGAATAGCAGCAACTCTCTGAACAGAAAAGCGACCACTTTCTGGAAGGTAGGACGTGCGGAGAAGTGAATCTGAGGCGATATTCGGGAAGATAGATGGCGGGGGAGGGGGTCTCCATCAGCAGCTACCAACAAGTGATAGAGCCGTGGAGCACAAAATCAGAACTTTTAGAAGTCGGCTCCGCTGAGGGACGTCGCTCCAGTGGCTAAGCGAGGGGTGGAACCCTCATGGGACAGTGTGGTCTGAGGACCCTTGGGGTCACAGAAAGACCAGGGGTGCCTGAGTGTGGCAGAGTTCCCAGGGATCGGAGTGGGGAAGCCTGCTGCAGAGATGGAGCCAAAGAGTGGCCCCTAAGCTTGAGGTTGCCATAAACTGTGATCCGTGGCACAGTTGGGCCACTGCTCTTCCAGCAGGGACCCAACAATTGGCAGATCCGGGGAGACTCCCCTTCCTCCCCCGGGAGGAGCGGCGCAGGAGCGCACCGCGGGGATCTGCTGGGTTTGGATACTCCACACCGGGTCAGGTTCCAGAGACAGAAACGCTCGGTCACAGGCTCGGTGAGCACGGAGTGCTGCCGGAGACTGGGGAGACTGGAGTGACTGACTGCTTTTCTCTGGGGGCTCACTGAGGAGTAGGGCCCTGAGTTCTTGTCTCCTCCAATTGGAGATTGGGAGGCTGCCATGTACACTCTCGTCCTCCAAAGTTGTACGGAAAGCTTGCAAAGAACAAAAGCTCCTGAGAGCAAACCCGAGCAGATTACTTAGCTAAGCCCCGGCAAGAGCAGGGCAATTCCGCCTCTGGCAAAGACATCTGAGAACCACTGTGATAAGCCCCTCCCCCCGAAGATTGGCAAGAACAGCCAGACAAGACCAAGTTTTCCGATCAATGAGAACAGCAGAACTCCAGTGCTACGGGAATATTGCACATAGTTTTTCCCATGATTCTTTAGTCTTTCAAAGTTATTTTTTTAACTTTCCTTTTCTTTTTATTCTTTTTTTTTTAATTTTTCTTTTTCCCTTTTTTCAACCAATATCTCATCAATCCCTTTTTTAAGAAAATCTTTTTTTTTTTTATGTTGTTCTCTCTTTAAAATGTTGGAATACAGTTTCTTCTAACAGACCAAAATATACCCTAAATCTCTAGTGTATGGCTTTGTTCTAAGCTCCTGCCTGATCACATTCTCTCCTTTTTTCCCCTTAAAACCTCTTCTTTCTTTTTTTAACCAACTTCTTATCAATTTCTTTTATAAAATCTTTTATAATTTTCAACATTACAGTCATATTTCATCTCTTCACTGTATGTACCCTTATTTTTCTATATATATAAGTTTTTCTTTCTTTAAAATTTTGGGAAGCACTTTTTCCCCCGGTTTCAGGTCTCTTCTGATTTGTTTAGTGTATATTTTTCTGGGGACGTTGTTACCTTGTTAGCAGTTTGTTCTCTAATTCATCTATTCTCCTCTGGACAAAATGACAAGATGGAAAAAATTACCTCAACAAAAAGAACAAGAGGCAGTACTGACTGCCAGGGACCTACTCAATACAGACATTAGTACGATGTTGGAACTAGAGTTCAGAATGATGATTTTAAAGATACTAGCTGGGCTTGAAAAAAAGCATGGAAGATATTAGAGAAACCCTTTCTGGAGAAATAAAAGAACTAAAATCTAACCAAGTTGAAATCAAAAAGGCTATTAATGAGGTGCAATCAAAAATGGGGGCGCTAACCGCTAGAATAAATGAGGCAGAAGAGAGAATTAGTGACATAGAAAACCATAAGATGGAAAATAAAGAAGCTGAGAAAAAGAGAGATAAATGACTACTGGATCACGAGGCCAGAATTTGAGAGATAAGTGATACCATAAGACAAAACAATATTAGAATAATTGGGATCCCAGAAGAAGAAAGAGAGAGGGGGATAGAAGATATATTGGAGCAAATCATAGCACAGAACTTCCCTAATTTGGGGAAGGAAACCGGCATCAAAATCCAGGAGGCACAGAGAACCCCTCTCAAAATCAATAAAAATAGGTCAACACCCTGACATCTAATAGTAAAAGTTACGAGTCTCAGAGACAAAGAGAAAATCCTGAAAGCAGCTCGGGAGAAGAGATATATAACCTACAATGGTAGAAACATTAGATTGACAACAGACCTATCCAAAGAGACCTGGCAGGCTGGAAAGGACTGACATGATATATTCAAAGCACTAAATGTGAAAAATATGCAGCCAAGAATACTATATCCAGCTAGGCTGCCATCGAAAATAGAAGGAGAGATAAAAAGTTTCCAGGACAAACAAAAATTAAAGGAATTTGCAAACACGAAAGCAGCCCTACAAGAAATATTGAAAGGAATCCTCTAAGCAAAGAGAGAGCCCAAAAGCAACATAGACCAGAAAGGAGCAGAGACAATATACAGTAACCATCACCTTACAGGCAATACAATGGCACTAAATTCATATCTTTCAATGTAAATGTAATGTAATGTCAAGGTGAATGTAAATGGGCTAAATGCCCCAATCAAAAGACACAGTCTATCAGATGGATAAAAAATCAAGACCCATTGATATGCTGTCTGCAAGACACTCATTTTAGACCCAAAGACACCCCCAAGTTGAAAGTGAGGGGGTGGAAAACCATTTACCATGCTAATGGACACCAAAAGAAAGCTGGGATGGCAATCCTTCTATCAGACAAATTAGATTTTAAACCAAAGGCTGTAATAAGAGATGAGGAAGGACACTATATCCTACTTGAAGGTTCTATCCAATAAGAAGATCTAACAATTGTAAATATCTATGCCTCTAACATGGGAGCAGCCAATTATGTAAGGCAATTGATAACAAAAGCAAAGAAACACATCGACAACAATACAATAATAGTGGGGGACTTTAACACCCCCCTCACTGAAATAGACAGATCGTCTAAACAAAAGATCAACAAGGAAAAAAAAGACTTTAAATGACACACTGGACCAAATGGACTTCACAGACATATTCAGAACATTCCATCCCAAAGCAACGGAATACACATTCTTCTCTAGTGCCCTTGGAACATTCTCCAGAATAGATGACATCCAAGGTTACAAATCAGGTCTCCACCAGTACCAAAAGATTGGGATCATTCCCTGCCTATTTTCAGAGCACAACACTTTGAAACTAGAACTCAATTACAAGAGGGAAGTCGGAAAGAACTCAAATACATGGAGGCTAAAGAGCATCCTACTAAAGAATGAATGGGTCAACCAGGAAATTAAAGAAGAATTTAAAAAATTCATGGAAACCAATGAAAATGAAAACACAACTGTTCAAAACCTTTGGGATGCAGCAAAGACTGTCCTAAGAGGAAAGCGTATAGCAATACAAGCCTTTCTCAAGAAACAATAAAGGTCTCAGATGCAGAAAAAGCATTTGATAAAGTACAGCATCCTTTCTCTGAAGATTAAAACTCTTCAGAATATAGAGATAGAGGGTACATACCTCAATATCATAAAAGCCATCTATGAAAAACCCACAGCTAATATCATTCTCATTTGGGAAAAACTGAATGCTTTCCCTCTAAGTCGGGAACATGACAGGGATGTCCACTATCACCACTGCTATTCAACAGAGTATTGGAAGTCCTAGCCACAGCAATCAGACAACAAAAAGAAATAAAGGCATCCAAATCAGCGAAGAAGAAGTCAAACTCTCACTCTTGGCAGATGATATGATACTTTATGTGGAAAACCCCAAAGACTCCACCCCAAAACTGCTAGAACTTATACAGGAATTCAGTAAAGTGGCAGGATATAAAATCAATGCACAGAAGTCAGTGGCATTCCTATACACCAACAACAAGACAGAAGAAAGAGAAATTAAGGAGTCAGTCCCATTTACAATTGCACCCAAAACCATAAGATACCTAGGCATAAATCTAACCAAAGAGGCAAAGTATCTGTACTCAGAAAACTAAAATACTCATGAAAGAAATGGAGGAAGACACAAAGAAATGGAAAAACGTTCCATGCTCATGGATTGGAAGAACAAATATTGTGAAGATGTCAATGCTACCTAGAGCAATCTACACATTCAATGCAATCCCCATCAAAATACCATCCACTCTTTTCAAAGAAATGGAACAAATAATCCTAAAATTTGTATGGAACCAGAAAAGACCCCGCATAGCCAGAGGAATGTTGAAAAAGAAAAGCAAAGCTGGCAGGATCAAAATTCCGGACTTCAAGCTCTATTACAAAGCTGTCATCATCAAGACAGCATGGTAGTGGCACAAAAACAGACACATAGATCAATGGAACAGAATAGAGAGCCCAGAGATGGACCCTCAACTCTATGGTCAACTAATCTTTGACAAAGCAGGAAAGAATGTCCAATGGGAAAAAGACAGTCTCTTCAACAAATGGTGTTGGGATAATTGGACAGCCACATGCAGAAGAATGAAACTGGACTGTTTCCTTACACGACACACATAAATAAACTCAAAAATGATGAAAGACCTGAATGTGAGGCAGGAATCCATCAAAATCCTTGAGAAGAACACAGGCAGCAACTTCTTCGACCTCAGCTGCAGCAACTTCTTCCTAGAAACATCACCAAAGGCAAGGGAAGGAAGGGCATAAATGAACTTCTGGAATTTCATCAAGATAAAAAGCTTTTGCACAGCAAAGGAAACAGTCAACAAAACCAAAAGACAGCCGACAGAATGGGAGAAGATATTTGCAAATGACATATCAGATAAAGGGCTAGTATCCAAAATCTATAAAGAACTTATCAAACTCAACACCCAAAGAACAAAGAATCCAATCAAGAAATGGGCAGAAGACATGAACAGACATTTTTCCAAAGAAGACATCCAAATGGCCAACAGACACATGAAAAAGTGCTCAACATCGCTTAGCATCAGGGAAATCCAAATCAAAACCTCAATGAGATACCACCTCACACCAGTCAGCATGGATAAAATTAACAAGTCAGGAAATGACAGATGTTGGCAGCGATGTGGAGAAAGGGGAACCCTCCTACACTGTTGGTGGGAATGTAAGCCTGTGCAGCCACACTGGAAAACAGTATGGAGGTTCCTCAGAATTTTGAATATAGAGCTACCCTATGACCCAGCAATTGCACTACTGGGTATTTACCCCAAAGATACAAATGTAGGGATCCAAAGGGGTACATGCACCCCAATGTTTATAGCAGGAATGTCCACAATAGCCAAACTATGGAAAGAGCCAAGATGTCCATCGACAGATGAATGGATAAAGATATGGTGTATATATACAATGGATACTATGCAGCCATCAAAAAACCCTGATATCTTGCCATTTGCAATGATGTGGATGGACCCAGTGGTTATTATGCTAAGTGAAAAAAGTCAATCAGAGAAAGTCAGTTATCATATGATATCACTGATTTGAGGAATTTGAGAAATAAGACAGAGGAGCATAGGGGAAGGGAAGGAAAAATGAAAGAAGACCAAACCAGAGAGGGAGACAAACCATAAGATACTCTTAATCTCAAGAAACAAACTGAGGGTTGCTGGAGTGAAGGGGTTGGGAAGGATGGGGTGGTTGGTGATAGACACTGGGGATGGTATGTGCCATGGTGAGTGCTGTGAATTGTGTAAGACTGATGAATCACAGACCTGTTCCCCTGAAACAAATAATACATTATATGTTAATAAGAAAAATAAAAATTTAAAAATAAGGTATCATACCATAAAAAAAAAAAAAAAAAGAACAAACTGATAGTTACCAGATGGGAGATAGGTGGGGGGAATGGGAGAAATAGATGATGGAGATGGTTTGCAGTTGTCATGATGAGCACCATGTGATGTATAGAATTCTTAAACACTGTGCTGTATACCAGAAACTAATATAATATTGTATGTTAACTATACTGGAATTAAAATAAAAAAAAAACTTAAAAAATAAAAATAAAGATTTTCAGAAATTATGAGAACCTATTAAATATTTGAATTTTCTAAGAACTTGAACAAAGATGAAATATCTTCATTAATATTTGTAAACCTAAGGAAATACCTCTTTCTTGTTCCATGTAGAATCTCCATTAAATTATAGTTATTTAAATCAAATGTTTATAAATAATTTGAAAGATCTTCTCTTCTTTATCTAGCCCTAAGTACCCAAGAGAGAGTACTAAATTGTCACCTTCTCCCATAAGATTCCTGTACTCATAAGTAATTACTTAATAGCAAATTGTTTTCAGTATGGAGCTCATTAAGTGGAAGATTGAGATTGAGAAATTGTAAAACACCAAAACTAAAGTTGAATGTAGCTAAGACAGGATTGGATCAGAAGGAAAGAAAAAATAAATAAACAGAGAAAACCTAAGAACAAGTTTCAAAAGCTGTGGAAGATTGGGCTCATCAAACAGTACTGAATATTGAGAGAAAATTGTGTAAAATTTTAAGATAACCAAATGAAAAAGAAGAAAGGTAGATGAAATGATTTCAATAGAGACACAGTATTTTTAAATTAATTATATTGTGGAATAAAAAAGCGGGGAAAAGATAAAGACAGAATTTATGGATTTTATATGTATGGCAAAAAGAATTACAACTAGGTAAGTGAACAAGGTTATTCTGTGCTTTCTGTGTTCTATCCAATACCTGATCAATGAATGGGTAAATCTGTTATCACAGATTTGTTCCATAATATATAGTCATCATAGACTTTAATTAATACCTGAAACTTCCTGTGATCCAGAAACAACATAAATGTAGTTATTTTTGCTGAAATATTGCGTTTTTATAAGAAAAGCAATTGTTTTTATGTATTTAAACTCATTTTCCTATTGTAAGAAATTAAAATTACTTATTAAACTGTCAGTAAATTGTTAAAAACTCAAACTCTTTCTTTTTTTTTAAATTTTTTTTTTAAGATTTTATTTATTTGTGAGAGAGAGAATGAGAGACAGCATGAGAGGGAGGAGGGTCAGAGGGAGAAGCAGACTCCCTGCTGAGCAGAGAGCCTGATGTGGGACTCGATCCCGGGACTCCGGGATCATGAGCTGAGCCGAAGGCAGTTGCTTAACCAACTGAGCCACCCAGGCGCCCCTCAAACTCTTTCTTATAAAAAAGAATCAACTGGTTAATTGGAAAAATCAAACAGCCATTTATTTAAAACCAGTGAACCGAACTAAGATCGAATCTAAGATTTTTAGAAACTTTGTCATTTGCTGAACGTCCCATAAGCTTTCCTTCTTAGAATCAGTACTAAGAATACTCAAATATACAGCAATATATGCAAATTTTAAAATGCGGGGCATAATCATCACATACTTCAAGTATGTAAATATTATTAGTTCATGATATCAGAGAAATTCAGCAATATAATTGGAAGCCAAATCTGATAATGCCATTTTGTAATATGGTAATGGATATTCTATTTATTCTCTAATCTGTAGTCATTAGAATTTGATATTTAATTTTGAAAATGGAAAACAATATAATCATTTTATTCACATTCCTTAATGATTTAAGATAAAATCATATCATAGTAATAGATTTTAGAATGATATTGACCAATGATTTCTCTTTGAATACAAATTAAAATATATTTTTTTGAACCTGTCAGATACTATAGAGATCTATTTAAAGAGTCCCTGAAAGCACCTCAAAAGTGCCAAGGCTCTGCTATTGAACTTACAGAACTGACAGTCACAACTTCACTTGGGACAGCTTCTCTAGCTTCTATGTGTTTCAGTTTTCTCATCTTTAAAACTAGTAGAATAACAATAAAACCAAAGTAATAAGATTTACAAGGATTGTGTTAGGTAATAAGCTAATGACTTCCAAGTAAGACTTCCCTATAGGTTGGCTACTATTATCTGTTATGAATTTACATTATATGTCAGCTCCTTGACTACATTTTTAGAGATCAATTAAATACCAAAGGCATTAGCGATGGCAGTACGTACTTTGAGCTAGAAAAGGTGTTACATATATTGATTGGCCATGAATGATATAGATGTTGGATATAATAACTTTAAGAAATTTGTGAAAGCCATTATGTAGCATATTTGCTGATGAGCACCTTTTCTCTATATTTCTTATTGTTCTATCTCATCCCTCAATGTCTAAATTAAGATATGATTATTTTCTTTATTAAGATAATTAATAATCTAGATCCTTTACTACTCAGTGAACCAGAGGAGTCATGTCATCACCCTGTTCTTCATATTCCTTATTAAGAAATATAAATGTATAAGGATGCTAGATCCTTGCTGCTCAGATTAGGGTCCTCAGCCAGTGATGCCTTCTGTGAATTTGTGTGGAATGCAGAATCAGAGGGCTAACCCAAGATGACTGAATTAGCATCTATATTTTTACATAACCCTCAAGTGATTCATACATCCATTAGAAATTGGGATTGCTGCTCTAGAAGACTTTGAAGCCCCATTCTGCTATAAATGTGGTACACCCACCACATGGTGGACCTATTTGCTTTGTAGACCCATTTGTAGTATAAAAATCCTTGTTGAGATTAGATACATGTAATGAATCTGCTAAGATTTGTGGAGATAATATTTCTTTTGGAGGGTGTAAGAGGATGAAGAGAGGGGACATTCTTTCATAAGGGAATGCAAAGACTAAGACACAAAAGTCCACTTAAACTTTGTTCAAAATTTCTTTCTCAAGTGTAAGCTTTATTTTTTAAAAGATTTTATTTATTTATTTAAGCAGAGAGAGACACAGCAAGAGAAGGAATACAAGCAGAGGGAGTGGGAGAGGGAGAAGCAGGCTTCCCGCCAAGCAGGGAGCCCAATGCGGGGCTCGATCCCAGGATCCTGGGACCATGACCTGAGCTGACGCTTAATGACTGAGCCATCCAGTCGCCCCTCAAGTGTAAGTTTTAGTTTGATATGCATGTTTGACAGTAAGGGCTCCCAATTTATCTTCTAATTTATAGATTCTGCCCTAAAAAAGAAGCATTCAGAAATGGATTATACTATTTTTAAATAATTTATTTAATGGTAACATAAGTGGAAATTGATTATCTTAATGACAAAGAGAAACATATTTTGATTATCTGAAATAAAAAATGGACTTAACCAATGTTATTTACCACATAGTAAAAATGATCACCATCATCATTTTTCTGTCACTCATCATTCTTGATTAAATCTAAATAACTGATTATATACATATATATCATTATAATAACTGATATATATATATGTGTATATATATATATTTAATTTAAATTCCAGTTAGTTAGGTGATGGGAATTAAGGAGTGCACTTGTCATGAGCACCAGATGTTGTATGTAAGCATGGAATCACTAAATGGTACACCTGAAACTAATATTACACTGTGTGTTAACTAACTGGAATTTAAATTGTTCTTTTCAGAAAATAATTAGTTTCAAAAAGATTTTCTGTTTTTAGCCCATTCTCAGTGTAATCCCTCCAAATGAGTATCCAGGTGTCTTAGATGCAGGAAGCAGTTGCCTTAAATCCCTTTTTCATATGGAAATATTTTTTGGTGTAAAGAATGTATCACATTAATAAGTTTATACATGAAATATTCAAGGTCAGAGAAGAAAAAATAAGTTTACACTAATTAAAACTTTTTTATAGTTTACTTCTGAACATTATTTTTTGGGTCAGAGCTAAAAATTAGAAGACCAATTCAAAAGCTGTGTCAAACATGAAAGTGACTAGAACCTACATTTGACAAAAAGAAAAGAAAAATACATATTTTCATTTAAGGACCAGGCAGAATGAGTTTAATTACAATGTAGTGAATTGTGTCAACACAAAGTGCTCATCCTTTTGTGTGTTTAGATGTAATCTATAGCTGTGCCTGGGCATGTCCAGAATAGGATGATGCAGGTCCAAAGATTGAGTTTGCATATAGGGTCTGAAGTGTAACTATGTTGCAATCTTTGCAAAAATGCTAAAATGCTTCACACATGTCTCTTCAATGACTAATTTGTGATAATAGCACATATCTCTCCATATTATTAAATTACTTGATATTAACACAGCTCCAAATACAGAGCAGGCACTCAGCATATGTTCGACTGTCAGTCTACATTCAGTTACTGAAGCACACTCATGAATCCTTTTCTTTTTCTTTTTCTAAGACTGTGTGATTGGATCAAAAGCCTCAATGTGTAGCCTCTATTTACCACTATATCTCAAAATTCAATGGGCACAGACAATGCAACTCTCTCCCAGGATTTTCTCCTGCTGGGCTTTCCTGGGTCCCAGGTCTTTCAGCTCTCTCTGTTTATGCTTTTTCTGGTGATGTACATTCTCACAGTGAGTGGTAACATGGCTATCTTGATGTTGGTGAGTACATCCCACCAGCTACATACACCTATGTACTTCTTTTTGAGCAACCTCTCTGTCTTGGAGATTTGGTACACCACAGCTGCAGTCCCCAAAGCCCTGGCCATCCTTCTGGGGAGAAGCCAAACCATCTCATTTACTGGCTGCCTTTTGCAGATGTACCTTGTTTTCTCACTGGGCTGCACAGAGTACTTCCTCCTGGCAGCCATGGCTTATGACCGCTATCTGGCCATCTGCTATCCTCTACACTATGGGGCCATCATGAGCAGCCTGCTCTCAGCACAGCTAGCCCTGGGATCCTGGCTGTGCGGTTTTCTGGCCATTGCAGTGCCCACAGCCCTCGTCAGCACCCTGTCCTTCTGTGGTCCCCACACAATCAACCACTTTTTCTGTGACATTGCACCCTGGATCACCCTGGCTTGCACCAGCACACAGGCAGTGGAACTCGTGGCCTTTGTGATTGCTTTTGTGGTCATCCTGAGTTCATGCGTCATCACCCTGGTCTCGTACATCTACATCATCAGCACCATTCTCAGGATCCCTTCAGCCAGCGGCAGGAGCAAAGCCTTCTCCACATGTTCTTCACATCTCACTGTGGTGCTCATCTGGTATGGGTCCACGATCTTTCTTCATGTCCGCCTCTCCAACAAAGAGGCCTTGGATCTTACAAAAGCTGTGACTGTCCTGAACACTGTGGTGACTCCAGTTCTAAACCCATTCATCTATACTCTCCGTAACAAGGAAGTAAGAGAAACGCTGCTGAAGAAGTGGAAGGGAAAATAAACTGCCCTTAATAAAACAGAGCTCTGTTAATTATCTCCTTATCTCTCCAATTAAGAATATGGAGGGAAAAAGAAAATGTTCCTTGATACAGGAGAAAAAAGTAACTGAAGGAGAAGAAAAAAACTGCAAAAAGACAATACCTATAATGGAGAAATCTATTAATGGCAACATAGAGTCTCTAAGGGCAGAAATGAAAGCTGAATTGGCAGAACTTAAAAATGCTATCAATGAGATCCAATCCAATCTAGATAATTTAACAGCTAGGGTATGTGAGGCAGAACGAATCACTGACCTAGAAGACAATTTAATAGATAAAAAGGGAAAAGAGGAGGCCAGGGAAAAACAACTCAGAATCCATGAAAATAGAATCAGAGAAATAAGTGACACCATGAAGCATTCCAATGTCAGAATTATTGGAATCCCAGAGGGGGTGGAGGGAGAGAGAGGACTAGAAGATATATTTGAGCAAATTGTAGCTGAGAACTTACCTGATCTGGGGAATGAAACAAACATTCGAGTCCTAGAGGCAGAAACGACCCCTCCCAAGATCAAGGAAAACAGGCCAACACCCAGGCAAGTAACAGTAAAACTCACAAATCTTAGAATGAAGGAAACCATCTTAAGGTCAGTTAGGGGGAAGAGATTCCTTACGTACAGAGTGAGGAACATCAGAATAACATCAGACCTATCCACAGAGACCTGGCAAGACATATTCAGGGTACTAAATGAGAAGAACATGCAGCCAAGAATACTTTATCTGGCAAGGCTATAAATTAGAATGGATGGAGAGATGCAGAACTTTCAAGACCAGCAGAAACTGAAAGAATATGTGACCACTAAGCCGGCCCTGCAAGAAATATTAAGGGGGGTTCTATAAAAGGAGAAAGACCCCAAGAGTCATATACAACAGAAATTTACAGGGACAATCTATAAAAACAATGTCTTCACAGGCAACATGGTGAAAATTAACTCATATCTTTCAAAAATCACTCTCAACATGAATGGCTTAAGTGCTCCCATAAAATGGCACAGGGTTGCAGATTGGATAAAAGACAGGACCCATCCATATGCTGACTACAAGAGACTCATTTTGAACTTAAAGATACGTCCAGACTGAAAGTGAAGGGATGGAGATCCATCTTCCATGCGAGTGGACCTCAAAAGAAAGCTGAGGTAGCAATTTTTATATCAGACAAATTAGATTTTAAACTCAAGTCTGTAGTTACAGACACAGAAGGACACTATATCATTTTAAAGTGTCTATCCAACAAGAAGATCTAACAATTGTAAATATCTATGCCCTGAATGTGGGAGCAGCCATCTACATAAGCCCACTGTTAACCAAAATAAAGAGTCATATTGATAACAATACATTAATTTTAGGAGACCTCAACACTCCTCTCTCAGCAATAGACAGATCATCTAAGCAGAAAATCAACAAAGAAACAAGAGCTTTGAATGACACACTGGAGCAGATGGACCTCGTAGATATATACAGAACATTCCACCCTAAAACAACAGAATACTCATTCTTGTTGAGTGCACATGGAACTTTCTCCAGAATAAACTACATACTGGGTCACAAATCAGGTCTCAACCGATACCAAAAGATTGAGATTATTCCTGCATATTCTCAGACCACAATGCTTTAAAACTGGAACTCAATCACAAGAAAAAATTGGCAGAAATTCAAACACTTGGAAGCTAAAGACCACTCTGCTCAAGAATGTTTGGGTCAACCATGAAATCAAAGAAGAGCTTAAACAATTCATGAAAATCAATGAGAATGAAAACACATCGACCCAAAACCTATGGGATACTGCAAAGGCAGTCCTAAGGGGGAAATACATAGCCATCCAAGCCTCACTCAAAAAAATAGAAAAATCCCGAATTCACCAACTAACTCTACACCTTAAAGAACTAGAGAAAAAGCAACAAAAGATGCCTAAGCCAGCACTAGAAGAGAAATAATTAAGATTAGACCAGAAATCAATGAAACTAGAAGCTGGTTCTTTAAAAGAATTAATAAGGGACGCCTGGGTGGCTCAGTTGTTTAAGCAACTGCCTTCGGCTCAGGTCATGATCCCGGAGTCCTGGGATCGAGTCCCGCATCGGGCTCCTTGCTCGGCGGGGAGTCTGCTTCTCCCTCTGACCCTCCCCCCTCTCATGCTCGCTCTATTTCATTCTCTCTCTCAAATAAATAAATAAAATCTTAAAAAAATAAAAAAATAAAAGAATTAATAAGATCAATAAGCCACTGGCCAGACCTATCCAAAAGAAAAGAGAAAGGACCCAAATTAATAAAATGATGAATGAAAGGGGAGAGATCACCACTAACACCAAGGAAAAAGAAACAATTATTAGAAATTATTGTCACCAACTATATGCCAATAAACTGAGCAATCTGTAAAAAATGGATGCCTTCCTGGAAACCTGTAAGCTGCCAAGACTGAAACAGGAAGAAACTGACAACCTGAACAGGCCAATAACCAGTAACGAGATTGAAGCAGTGATCAAAACTCTCAAAAAACAAGAGTCCAGGGCCTGATGGATTCCCTGGGGTATTCTACCAAACATTCAAAGAAGAAATAACACCTATTCTACTGATTCTGGTTCAAAAAATAGAAACAGAAGGAAAACTTCCAAACTCATTCTATGAGGCCAGCATTACCTTAATCCCCAAACCAGGCAAAGACCCCATCAAAAAGGAGAATTTCAGACTGATATCCCTGATGAGTATGGATTCCAAAATCCTCAACAAAATCCTAGCTAATAGGATCCAACAATACATTAAAAGGATCATCAACCACGACCAAGTGGGATTTATTCCCGGGATGCAAGGGTGGTTCAACATTTGCAAATCAATCAGTGTGATAGAACACATTAATAAGAGGAGGGAGAAGAACCATATGGTCCTCTCAATTGATGCATAAAAAGGATTTGACAAAATACAGCATCCTTTCCTGATTAAAACTCTTCAGAGTATAGGGATAGAGGGAACATTCCTCAAGTTCATAAAATCCATCTATGAAAAACCCACAATTAATATTATCCTCAATGGGGAAAAGATGAGAGCCTTTTTCCTTAAGATCAGGAACATGTGAAGGATGCCCACTCTCACCACTGCTGTTCAACATAGTACTAGAAGTCCTAGCAACACAAATCAGACAACAAAAACAAATAAAAGTTATTCAAATTGGCAAAGAAGAAGTCAAACTCTCTCTTTTCACAGACGACATGATACTTTATGTGGAAAACCCAAAAGACTCTACCCCCAAATTACTAAAACTCATACAGCAATTCAGTAATGTTGCAGGATACAAAATCAATGCACAGAAATCAGTTGCTTTCTTATACACTAACAATGCAATTGTAGAAAGAGAAATTAGAGAAACGATTCCATTTACAATAGCACCAAAAATCATAAGATACCTCGGAATAAACATAACCAAAGAGGTAAAGGATCTGTACTCTAGGAACTAGAGAAGACTCATGAAAGAAATTGAAAAACACACAAAAAGATGGAAAAATATTCCATGCTCATGGATTGGAAGAATAAACATTGTTAAATGTCTATGTTATCCAGAGCAATCTATACCTTCAATGCCATCCCGATCAAAATTCCACTGACATTTTTAAAAGTGCTGGAACAAACAATTCTAAAATTTGTATGGAATCAGAATAGACCCCAAATCACCAAGAAAATATTGAAAAAGAAAAACAAAGCTGGGGGCATCACGTTGCCCGATTTCAAGCTATATTACAAAGCTGTGATCACCAAGACAGCATTGTACCGGCACAAAAACAGACATATAGACCACTGGAACAGAATAGAGAGCCCAGATACGGACCCTCAACTCTATGGTCAAATAATCTTTGACAAAGCGGGAAAAAATATGCAATGGAAAAAAGACAGTCTCTTCAATAAATGATGCTGGGAAAATCGGACAGCCACATGCAGAAGAATGAAACTCAACCATTCTCTAACACCATACACAAAGATAAACTCAAAGTGGATGAAAGACGTCAATGTGAGACAGGAATCCATCCAAATCATAGAGGAGAACATAGGCAGTAACCTCTTTGACATCAGCCACAGCAACTTCTTTCAAGATACATCACCAAAAGCTAGTGAAACAAAAGAAAACATGAACTTTTGGGATTTCATCAAGATAAAAATATTCTGCACAGGAAAGGAAACAGTCAACAAAACAAAGAGGCAACCCACAGAATGGGAGAAGATCTTTGCAAATGACACTACAGATAAAGGGTTGATATCCAAGATCTATAAAGAACTTCTCAAAGTCAACAGTCAAAAAACAAATAATCAAGTCAAAAAACGGGTAGAAGACATGAAAAGTCACTTCTCTGAAGAAGACATACAAATGGCTAACAGACACATGAAAAAAATATTCATTATTATTAGCCATCAGGGAAATTCAAATCAAAACCACATTGAGATACCCCCTTACACCAGTTAGAATGGCAAAAATGGCCAGGGAAAGAAACAACAAATGTTCGAGAGGTTGTGGAGAAAGGGGAACCCTCTTACACTGTTGGTGGGAATGCAAGCTGGTCCAGCCACTTTGGAAAACAGTGTGGAGTTTCCTCAAAAAATTAAAAATAGGGCTACCCTATGACCCAGCAATTGCACTACTGGGTATTTACCTCAAAGACACAGATGTAGTGAAAAGAAGGGCCATATGCACCCTAATGTTCGTAGCAGCAATGTCTGCAATAGCTAAACTGTGGAAAGAGCCAAGATGTCCTTGAAGGAATGAATGGATAAAGAAGATGTGGTCCATATATGCAATGGAATATTACTCAGCCATCAGAAAGGATGAAGACCCAACTTTTACATCAACATGGATGGGACTGGAGGAGATTATGCTAAGTGATATAAGTTAAGCAGCGAAAGTGAATTATCATATGGTTTCACTTATTCGTGGAACATAAGGAATAGCATGGAGGACATTAGGAGAAGGAAGGGAAAATGTAGCGGGGAGATTGGACGGAGAGTTGAACCATGAGAGACGACTCTGAGAAACAAACTGAGGGTGTTAGAGGGGAGAGGGTGGGGGGATGGCTTAGCCCAGTGATGGGTATTAAGGACGGCATGTACTGCATGGAGCACTGGGTGTTTTTGGAAAAGAATGAATCATGGATCACTACATCAAAAACTAATGATGTATGGTGACTAACATAACATAATAAAATAAAATCCAAAAGAAAAAAAAAACAACAAAACCCAGTGCTCATCACATCCCTTGCCTTCCTTAATACCCATCACCCTTCTACCCCATTCCCCAACCCCTTCCCATCTGTGACCCTCAGTTTTTTTTTCCATGGTCCATAGTCTCTCATGGTTTCTCTCCCTCTCTGATTTAACCCCTTCAGATTTCCCTCCCTTCACCTATGGTCCTCTGTGGTATTCCTTATGTTACACATATGAGTCAAACCATATGATAATTATCTTTCTCTGCTTGACTTATTTCACTTAGCGTAATCCCCTCCAGTTCCATCCATGTCAATGCAAATGGTAGGTATTCATCCTTTCTGATGGCTGAGTAATATTCTGTTGTATGTATGAACCACATCTTTATCCATTCATCTGTTGAAGGGCATCTCGGCTCTTTCCAGAGTTTGGTTATTGTAGACATTGCTGCTATGAACATTGGGGTGCATGTGCCCCTTTTTTCACTATATCTGTATCTTTCACATAAATACCCAGTAGGGCAATTGCTAGGTAATAGGCTATCTCTATTGTTAATATTTTGAGGTACCTCCATACTGTTTTCCAGAGTGGCTGCACCAGCTTGCATTCCAACCAACAGTGTAAGAAGGTTCCCCTTTCTCCATATCCTTGCCAACATTTGCTGTTTCCTGTCTTGTTAATTTTTGCCTTCTGGTGTAAGGTGGTATCTCATTGTGGTTTTGATTTGTATTTCCCTGATGGCAAGGTTGTTGAGCATTTTTTCATGTGTCTGTTGGCCATTTATATGTCTTATTTGAAGAAGTTTCTGTTCATGTCTTCTATCCATTTTTTGGCTGGATTATTTGTTTTTTCGGTGTTGAGTTTGATGTCATTGACCTTCATTTATAAAACTAGGTGCTCGTGAGAAAGGTGTATAACTAAACAAAATTTAAATTCTTGTCCCTTTTAAATTTTACCTTGATCATATAAGTAAAAGGTTTTGAGAACTGTATTTGCAAAATATGAAGTATGAGAAATAGGGAAACGTTTAATGAATAAAAAGATAACCGAAATTAGAGTGTGAAATTATTTCAACATACTGTTTTGTGGATAAAATACAGTAAAATGGGTACATATAAAATGATAACTATCATGTGCCATGTTTGTAAACAAGGATAGTGAACAAAACAATCTAAAAAAGCAGGTTATGAAAAGTGAAAATTAGATAAAGGACTGCAGGAGGGTTTGAAAAAAATAAAAAGCAATAGAAGTCCCTTACATAATGTTTTGACCCTACAAAAGAAAAAAAAAATACTAATTTTGATTGTTAGCTTGTCACCAAGTTTAGAATATCCAGTGGCTTCAGAGGAAAAACAACTACTAGAAAAAATAATTGTGATAGTTACTTGATTTCCCCCAATCCTATTTCTCAGGGAGTAAGATACTTTTCAACCATCAACCCATCAAAAGTTCATTTCCCTCTTATCCCATTTTCCATGGCTGTGTGTTAGAAGCTGCAAAGTGGGGCTTGGCAGCCTGAGTCAGTCTGGCGATAAAATCCGTCCCATTCTGCATTGGCTTACACACCTAAAAATATGTGCTTCTCAAAGGAGAAAAGCCTGTGGAACTGAGTAGAAGCTACCCATTAGATTCTGTTTATTTGTGTTATTTGAAATCTCTATTGGATTCCCACTCAAAAGTGAAGTGAGAAGAGGACAGAATAAGAAGGATATATATTTGAATGGGATAGGAGAAAATATTTCATTTTGAGAGTCATAATATAAATTTTCAAAAATTGTATCTATTTTGAAAGTTTACCACTTAAAGTACCATAATGAAATGATGTACATGTAATCTGATTTACTTTATTTACTGTGAGCATGTGTTTCAAATACATAAAATTTCTCAGCTTTAAAAATTAAAAAAAACACAAAAGATTTTTTGTTGTTGTTAATGATGAATATTGTAGTACCTTGCTTGTTTGTGGTGATGATATCATGTGTATATGGACATGTACAAAATAATCAATTTGTATATTTTAAATGTGCCTACTTTTTGTTGTATTAATTATACCTCAATAGAGCTCAAAAAAATTCCTAATCAAACTTTTTGGGGATTTCTAAGAATCAATATTTTTAACAAGAATCAGATTGGTACTTTCTGAGTACCAATACCAATCCTGCTTCAGTGGGGGAACCCCCCAACTCTCAAAAAACAAAAACAAAAACAAAAACAAAAGCAGTTGCTGCTATCAATCTCAGTGAAAATTATCTTTAATATTTTGCCCTAGTTCTGCTGCACACCTCACTGTACCCAAACTAAGGAAATAATCTTCAGTTTTTAAAGTCAATGAGCGAATGAGTCAGTTTGATATGGTATTGTATCAAAGATATAATGATAAGTGAAGGAAATCAGGGAGGATAAGCAAAATACATTAACTCAGCTTTTTCCTCTTATGATGATTAAAAAACACTATTTAGGCATTATTTGCACGATATATTATCAAGTGAATATGCTTAATAGCTGGCTAGTTTACTTTGTTGTTTTTTTTAAGCAGCGATTTTTTTCCCCAAGTTTAAACTCCAGCCAGGTAACATACAGTGCAATATTAGTTTTAGGCATAGGATTTGATTCATCACTTACATACAACAGCCAGTGCTCACCACAAGTACCCTCTTTAATACCCATCACCTCTCTAATCATGCATCTGCCCACCTCGCTTGCAGTAGTCATCAGTTTGTTCTCTATAGTTAAGAGTCTGTTTCTTGGTTGGCCTCTCTCTTTATTTTTTTTAATCCCCTCTATGCTCATTTATTTTGTTTCTTAAATTCCTCATATGAGTGAAATCATATAGTATTTGTCTTTCTTGGACTAACTTATTTTGCTTAGCATAATACTCTCTAGTTCTATCCATGTCAATGTAAATGGCAAGATTTAATTATTTTTGATGGCTGAGTAGTATTCCATTGTAGAAAAATATATAATTTAATTAAATATATATGTATATAGTATATAATTAAGTATAAATATATAATTATATATGAATATATAATTTAATTAAATATATATGTATATAGTGTATAATTATGTACTAGATATGTATATATACATTATATACATTTATAACAAATATATATTATTTAATTAAATATAAATGTATATATGTGTATAATTATATAATTATACTTTACTGAGACCTGCAGAACATTTTTCACATAACAGTGTGACACTGGCAAAAAAAAAAAAAAAAGGAAAATAGATCAATAAAACAGAATAGAAAGAGCAGAAATAAAGCCATGCTTATATGGTCAATTAATCTATGTCAAAGGAGGCAAGAATAAACAATGGGCAAAAGACAGTGTCTTCAGTAAATGGTGCTGGGAATACCAGACATCTAAATGAAAAGAAAAAAACCCATAAAACTGGTCTACCTTCATAAGTAGTGTTACAATAAACATGTGGTGCATGTATCTTTCCAAATTAATGTTTTTGTTTTCTTTGGGTAGACACCTAGTTGCGAAAATACTGGGTTGTATGGCAATTCTATTTTTATTTTTTTTGAGTGACCTCCATAATATTTACCACAATGGCTGCACCAAATTTGCACTCCCATGTTATAAAGAAGACCATAAATTATTTATCTATCTCTTATCTATCTATCTATCTATCTATCTATCTATCTATCTATC
>NW_023270696.1:1292941-1293940 GCF_011800145.1 Mirounga leonina
TAGCATATGGAACACAGTCAATGCTTTTGTAATATTGTGTGGTGACAGATGGTTGCTAAAGATGTGCTGAGCATAGCATAACGTATAGATTTGTGGAATCAATATGTTTTAGTTAATACAATATCGTGTGTCAACTGTACTTCAGTAAAAGAAATGAGAATAGTGTCTCTGTCTCCTAGTCTCTGTGGGCAGACAGAATCTTAACTTTGTTAACTGCCAGCTTACAAACAGAGCTACCTAGTCACGGTTACACTGACCAACCCTATGTACCTTTTCACTGCTCTGACTCTCCTGAGCCCCAACACACTCACCTCCTTCATTCTCTTCTTAAAACTCCACAATCACCTCTACAAAAACCAGAATAGAGACCAGCATTACCCCTATTGGCAATAGTTCTGAATAAAATCTTGCTTTCATAGCTCTAACAAATGTCCAGCTGTGTTTATCTTTGACATTATCTATTTATTTACATCATCTTTACCTACTTTAATCAGTATTTTGTAATTTTCAGCCTACATATTCTGTATACCTGTAAGTATATACCTGATTGTTTCATGTCCTTTAGAATGATGTAAAATGGTACAGTGTTTTCAGTTTTAGCATATGTAGGTTCATTGTTAATACATAGAAATAAGATGCCTCTTTGCACTCATGTTAATTCTGAGTTTTTGTTTTGTGTTTTTGTTTTTTGTAGATTCCCTGCAGTTTTTTGCATGAGCTATAGTGCAAGAAGGAAAAATTATACTTCTTCTTTTGTTCACTGTATCCTTTTACTTCTTTCAGTTATTGCTAGAAAAATGCAGTATTTTGTTGAATAAGAATGTGGAAGTGGGCATCCTTGACTGGGTCCCTACTAAGGGGAGAAGCTTTGAGTCTTTATTACTTGTGGTACCAGCTGTACATTCTCTGTAGATGTTCTTGAAGTGAAGGTAATCCCTCTTTCTTATTAATTGCTAAAATTTTGATCATGATTGGGAGCTGAATTTTATCACTTTTTTT
>NW_023270696.1:1293950-1303994 GCF_011800145.1 Mirounga leonina
CATTTCTTAATTCTACTGACTTTGTTTCAAGCTCTTGATCTAATTGACAGTCCACAATTCCCCACTTTTGGGGAACCCCAGCCCTTGGATCAATCTCCAGAGTTTATGTTGGAAACTGCTGCTGGTTTAGTGTGCTGTCCTCATTTATTTGGAACGCCGGTCTGTAGTCCCCATTTGTTGAGGTCTACTGGCTTAGTCTTATCCCCAGTTCCCAGTTCCAAACTTGGAATTGTTGGTGGTGTAAACAAGGCTTTCTCTTATCCAGTCCACAGTAATATCTCTTAGGCTACTTCTGGCTCTTCATGTGCACATGGACTATTTTTATTGGGAATCTCAGAAGTCAAAAACATACAGAGATTGGTAGGCATGGGGAGAACACTTGAAAGCTGTAAGAGTGCTACCACCTAGATCTAAGACTCCCATGTTAAGATAACTTGGTCATGAAATAGGTTAGATTCAAACCGTGTCATCCTCCACTCTTTAAAAAATATTCCATGCAATGATGTACACTGTATCTTCACAATTCCCAACACAATGGCACATTCCTTTTATGTATTAGTTTTCTTCTAAGATACCCAAAGTCTTAGCTAAAAAAAGTGGTATTTGCAAATGCTGAAGAATTGAGCATGCCATTTTCTGGTACATTTGCTTATTTTATGTTTAAATACTTTAGTCTTAGAAGCTGTTGCTATTTTGTAAATATATACAAAATGGCTTTAGTTTAGCTTTTGTTTTAAATATGTTTTTATAATTTACCATCTAAAAAGGTGGAAATTTTTTTTCCAGGCACGATGGCAGAGGAGTAGGAGACCTGGAATTCGTCTGGTTCCAGGAATTCAGCTGGATAGGGATCAAACCATTCTGAACACCTATGAACTCAACAGGAGATCAAAGAAAAGAATAGAAACAACACTCTGAACAGAAAAGAGACCACTTTCTGGAATGTACGACCTGCAGAGAAGTGAATCCGAGGCCATATTCGGGAGGATAGATGGCGGGGGAGGGGGCCTCTGTTGTCTGCTTCTGGCAAGTGATAGAGCAGCAGAGCACAAAATTGGAACTTTTCAGGTCGGCTCTGCTGAGAGACGTCACTCTAGTGGCTAAGCGGGGCATGGAACCCTTGCTGGGACAATGTGGTCTCAGGACCCTCAGGGTCACAGAAAGGCCATGGGTGCCTGAGTGCAGCAGAGCTCCCGGGTATCAGAGTGGGGAAACTGGCTGCAGAGATGGAGCCAAGGAGCAGGCTCTCAGCTCGGGGTTGCCATAAAGTGTGATCCCTGGCACAGTCGGGCCACTGCTCTTCCAGCAGGGATCCAACAAGCAGCAGATCCATGGAGACTCCCCTTTCTCCCCTGGGAGGAGTGGTGAGGGAGCACACCACAGGGATCTGCTGGGCTTGGAGACTCCACATGGGGTCAGGTACCAGAGATAGAAATGCTCAGTCACAGGCCAGGTGAGCACGGAGTGCTGCCGGAGACCGGGGAGACAAGGGTCTCTGTCCTCTCTCCTCTCCACTGAGGATTGGGGCCCCAAGTTCTTGGCTCCTCTGGGGTGGAGATTGGGAGGCTGCCACTTTCACTCTCATCCTCCAAAGCTGTACAGAAAGCTTGCAGGAACAAAAGCTCCTGAGAGCAAACCTGAGCAGATTACTTAGCCCAGACTTGGAAAGGGTGGGGCAAGTCCCCCTCCGGCAAAGACATTTGGGAACCACAGCAACAGGCCCTCCCCCAGAAGATCAGCAAGAACAACCAGCCAAGACCAAGTTTACCGATCAACGAGAATGGCAGGACTTCAGCGCTAGGGGAATACTGCACATAGAATTCAATTGCTTTTTTCCCCCATCATTTTTTAGTCTTTCAAAGTTAATTTTTTTAACTGTCTTTTTTTTTTAATTTTTCTTTTTCCCTTTTTCAACCAACATCTTATCAATACCTTTTATTAAAAAATCTTTTTTATTTTTCATTTTTAGAGTCATATTCTACCCCTTCATAGTAGTTACCCTTATTTTTGGTATATATATATAAGTTGTTCTGTAAAATTTTGGGAAACAGTTACTTCTAACAGATCAAAATATACCCTAAATCTCTAGTATATGGTTTTATTCTAGTCTGCTGCCTGATCATATTCTCTCCCTTTTTTTTTTAATCCTCTTCTTTCTTTTTTCAACCAACTTCTTATCTTATCAATTCCCTTTATAAAATCTTTTATAATTTTCATCTTTACATTCATATTCCATCCCTTCATCGTATTAACTCTTATTTTTGTACATATATGTTTTTCATTTTTTAAAAATTTTGGGAGGCATTTTCTTCTAACAGACCAAAATATGCCCCAAACCTAGTGTGTGGCACTGATCTATGCACCAGCTTGATCATATTTGACCGTATTCTGGGTTTTTTTTGTTTTGTTTTTGTTTGTTCGTTTTTTGTTTTGTTTGTTTGTTTTTCTTTTTCTTTTTCTTTTTTCTTCTTTTTTCTTCCTTTCCCTCTGTTTTCCCCAGGTTTCAAGTCTTTTCTAATTTGTTTAGTGTATATTTTCTGGGGATGTTGTTACCCTGTTAGCATATTGTTCCTCATTCATCTATTCCTCTGGACAAAATGACAAGACGGGAAAAATCACCTCAACAAAAAGAACAAGTGGCAGTACTGGTTTCCAGGGACCTAATCAATAAACATTAGTAAGATGTTGGAACTAGAATTCAGAATGATGATTTTAAAGATACTAGCTGGGCTTGAAAACAACATGGAAGTTATTAGAGAAACCCTTTCTGGAGAAATAAAAGAACTAAAATCTAACCAAGTCAAAATCAAAAAGGCTATTAATGAGGTGCAATAAAAAATGGGGGCGCTAACTGCTAGGATAAATGAGGCAGAAGAGAGAATCAGTGATATAGAAGACCAAATGATGGAAAATAAAGAAGCTGAGAAAAAGATAAACAATGACTGGATCACGAGGGCAGAATTCGAGAGATAAGTGATACCATAAGATGAAACAACATTAGAATAATTGGGATCCCAGAAGAAGAAGAAAGAGAGAGAGGGGCAGAAGGTATATTGGAGCAAAATATAGAAGAGAACTTCTCTAGTTTGGGGAAGGAAGCTAGCATCAAAATCCAGGAGGCACAGAGAACCCCTCTCAAAATCAATAAGAATAGGTCAACACCCCAATATCTAAGAGTAAAACTTACCAGTCTCAGAAACAAAGAGGAGAAGGTGGTGCTGGGCCAGACAGGCCAGCAGCGGGATATTCCCGGGTTTCAAGAGTGGTATGGAGGGTGGCTGGGGGGAATGTGCGTCAAGCTCCTAACTTTTTCTCCACTGTCTTCCTTCCCTGCAGTAGGGAAGACACACTCACTGGGCTGGGTGGGGAGAAGCTGAAGTGGGGGGTTAGTGGGCCCCTAGGGGGCAGAGGGGTGGCCCCTGACCCTGACCCTCCCTTCCCAGTCCCTAAGGGTGGTGGGGGCCCCATTGGTCTCTGCATCCCATGACCCCCTCTTGTGCTCACCTGCCTTCCCAGAGATGTGGGGCCGGCCTGGGGAGCAGTGGGCTGCAGTCCAGCCTTTGCGAGGTGGCCTCAGTTGGTCACCCTGTCATGGCTCCTCGAGTTTGTGTTACTTCTCTCGTCTTCCCTTCCCTTTCCCACCCTGGGTCTTCAAATAACTTTGTGACTCGTTTGCCAGGCGTTTCTGTGGTGTGGAGAGTGAGTCCACTGCTTTCTGTCATGCCAGTGAGTGGCTTCCCTGGCTCCAGGGGCTTCCCAGGTTTCTCATTTCACCAGAGGTTGCATCAGCCAGGACTAGGACTGGAAAAATGAAAAGGGAGGGAAAGAGAGAGACAGGCGTGTGTGTGCATACTCCTGTATAGCATCCACACAGATCACAAAGGCACACAGAGTGCCAACTTATTAATTGAATTTTGGGTTCCTGGAAGGCTCTCTTCCTTCAGGCTTGAAGAGGGTTGGTCTGGGGAGAAAAAGGAAGTATTGCTTTCCATAGTGGGCAGTAAATGAACTTTGCCATCCTAAAAGATTGAATGGACTGAATTTATAAAGAGGGTAACAAAAGGGCATAGGGATGGAGTACCTTGGGTTACTTGGGAAAAGCTGGGATGCTGGGATATTGGGAGCTACTTAAACCCTGGCTGCTGGACAGAGGAAGGTACTGCCTACCTGGTTGTGTCCGGTTCTTGTGATTGGTCATTGTCTCTGCTGTCTGCTGATGTTTTAAAAGGTTCATTAGTAGTTTGTGGAATGCAACTTTGAGGTTTGATTTATTGCAGTTCAAACTGAACTCCCATTCAAACTGATGAGTCCCATTGGTTAGATGGAATCCAGTTTAGTGGATCATGGCCAACATTAAAAAAAAAAGATAATCAGAGTGCATTGTACTTAGTAAGACCAAGTATTGTTTCTTGAAGCTTGCTTTAGGTATACATATGTATGTGAATGTGTTAGGTGTTACACCATGTGTGGTTTTTGTGTGTCACAGAAAACTTCAAAATGCATTGGTCTTCTGTATCCTCCTGTTTGCCTTCTTGCCTTCATCAGTCTGAGTGTTCAGTCATTTAAAATTGTATACAAGGACTCAGCACACTGGGAACATACAGTAACAAACAGAGTGTGTCTCTTTTTTTGAGCGGGGGACAGGTACTGCCCAAGAATAGAGACAGTTTACTCTTCACCCATGGAAATACATGGAATTGAAGAACAAGAATTTTGTTGGAGTAGGAAGTGGGTTGGCTTAGTTAGGAAGGATAGAAAGGAGGATGGGGTGAAATTGTTTTTGGTAGACTCCCTGGTGGGAAGAATCATTTTAGATTTGGACTGTGGGAATTGTTTTGGGTAGGAGCAAGCAGTTGAGATGAACAAGGATCTGCCCTGTTTTTTTGTTTTTATTTTTCTTAGATGGAATTGTCCATTCAACCCTTAGACCTTCTTGGATGTATATTTACTATAGAAATCTTCGCATATTGTGTTGATTTTGTGGTTGTAAAGCTGGTGTGATCCATTGCCAATAGCACTTATAATGGAAGTGGATCTCTGAGGATAACTACAAGATATTTCTTATGTATTACTATTTTTTAGTCTGAACATCTCGGGGATTCCTGGCCTATTTCTGCCTGTGCTTGATTAAGATTACCACACATTAACAGAAAGAAGAAGGAACTTTTCAAAAAGCCTGAAATGGGGGCGGCTGGGTGGCTCAGTTGTTGAGGGTCTGCCTTTGGCTCAGGTTGTGGTCCTGGGGTCCTGGGATCCAACCCCGCATTGGGCTCCCTGCTCAGCGGGCAGCCTGCTTCACCCTCTCCCATTCCCCCTGCTTGTATTCCCTCTCTCACTGTCTCCCTGTCAAAAAAAAAAAAAATAATAATCTTAAAAAAAAAAAAAAAAGAAACAAAGAAAATCCTGAAAGCAGCTTGGGAGAAGAGATCTGTAACCTAAAATGGTAGAAACATTAGATTGGCAACAGACCTATCCACAGAGACCTGGCAGGCCAGAAAGGACTGGCATGATATATTCAGAGCACTAAATGAGAAACTATGCAGCCAAGAATACTATATCTAGCTAGGCTGTCATTGAAAATAGAAGGAGAGATAAAAATCTTCCAAGACAAACAGAAAATAAAGGAATTTGCAAACACGAAATCAACCCTACAAGAAATATTGAAAGGGGTCCTCTAAGCAAAGAGAAAGCCTAAAAGTAACATAGACAAGAAAGGAACACAGACAGTAACAGTCACCTTACAGGCAATACAATGGCACCAAATTCCTATCTTTCAATAGTTACCCTGAATGTAAATGGGCTAAATGCCCCAATCAAAAGACACAGTCTATCAGATGGATAAAAAAAAAAAACCAAAAAAAACAAGATCCATTGATATGCTGTCTGCAAGAGACTCATTTTAGACCCAAAGACACTCCCAGATTGAAAGTGAAGGGGAGGAAAACCATTTACCATGCTAATGGACACCAAGAGAAAGCTGGAGTGGCAATCCTTATATCAGACAAATTAGATTTTAAACCAAAGACTGTAATAAGAGATGAGGAAGGACACTATATCCTACTTAAAGGGTCTATCCAACAAGAAGATCTAACAATTGTAAATATATATGCTCCTAACACGGGAGGAGCCAATTATATAAGCCAATTAATAACAAAAGCAAAGAAACATATTGACATCAATACAATAATAGTGGGAGACTTTAACACCCCCCTCACTGAAATGGACAGATCATCTAAGCAAAAGATCAACAAGGAAATAAAGACTTTAAATGACACACTGGACCAAATGGACTTCACAGACATATTCAGAACATTCCACCCCAAAGCAACGGAATACACATTCTTCTCTAGTGCCCATGGAACATTCTCTAGAATAGATCACATCCAAGGTCACAAATCAGGTCTCAACCAGTACCAAAAGATTGGGATCATTCCCTGCCTATTTTCAGACCACAATGCTTTGAAACTAGAACTCAACCACAAGAGGAAAGTCAGAAAGAACCCAAATACATGGAGGCTAAAGAGCATCCTACTGAAGAATGAATGGATCAATCCAGGAAATTGAAGAAGAATGAAAAAAATTCATGGAAACAAATGAAAATGAAAACACAACTGTTCAAAATCTTTTGGATGCAGCAAAGGCACTCCTAAGAGGAAAGTATATAGCAATACAAGCCTTTCTCAGGAAACAAGAAGGGTCTCAAATACACAACCTAACCCTACACCTAAAGGAGCTTCAGAAAGAATAGCAAATAAAGCCTAAAGCCAGCAGGAGAAGAGAAATCATAAAGATCAGAGCAGAAATCAATGAAATAGAAACTAAAAGAACAGTAGAACAGATCAACGAAACTAGGAGGTGGTTCTTTGAAAGAGCTAACAAGATTGATCAGCCCCAGGCCAGACTTATGAAAAAGAAAAGAGAAATGACCCAAATCACCAAAATCATGAATGAAAGAGGAGAGATCACAACGAACACCAAAGAAATACAAACAATTCTAAGAACATATTATGAGCAACTCTATGCCAGCAAATTAGATAACCTGGAAGAAATGGATGCATTCCTAGAGATGTATCAACTACCAAAACTGAACCAGGAAGAAATAGAAAACATGAACAGACTTTTAACCACTAAGGAAATTGAAGCAGTCATCAAAAATCACCCAACAAAAAAAAGGCCTGGGGCCAGATGGCTTCCCAGGGGAATTCTACCAAACATTTCAAGAAGAATTAATACCTATTCTTCTGAAACTGTTCAAAAAAAAAAAATACAAATGGAAGGAAAACTTCCAAACTCGTTTTATGAGGCCACCATTACCTTGATCCCAAAACCAGACAAAGACCCCATCAAAAAGGAGAATTTACAGACCAATATCCTTGATGAACATGGATGCAAAAATTCTCACCAAAATACTACCCAATAGGATCCAACAGTACATTAAAAGGATTATTCACCACGACCAAGTGGGATTTATCCCTGGGCTACAAGGTTGATTCAGCATCAGCAAATCAATCAACGTGATACAATACATTAATAAAAGAAAGAACAAGAACCGTATGATCTTCTCATACATGCAGAAAAAGCATTTGACAAAGTACAGCATTCTTTCTTGATCAAAACTCTTCAGGGGCGCCTCGGTGGCTTAGTCATTAGGCGTCTGCTTTCGGCTCAGGTCATGATCCCAGGGTCCTGGGATCGAGCCCCACATCAGGCTCCCCGCTCAGCGGGAAGCCTGCTTCTCCCTCTCCCACTCCCCCCACTTATGTTCCCTCTCTCGCTGTCAATATCTCTGTCAAATAAATAAATAAAATAATAATAAAAAAACTCTTCAGAGTATAGGGATAGAGGGTACATACCTCAATATCATAAGAGCCATCTATGAAAAACCTACAGTGAATATCATTCTCAGTGGGGAAAAGCTGAGAGCTTTCCCCTAAGGTCAGGAACGTGGCCGGGATGTCCACTATCACCACTGCTATTCAACATAGTATTAGAAGTCCTAGCCACAGCAATCAGACAACAAAAAGAAATCAAAGGCATCCAAATCGACAAAGATGTCAAACTCTCACTCTTTGCAGATGATATGATACTTTATGTGGAAAACCCCAAAGACTCCACCCCCAAACTGCTAGAACTCATACAGGAATTCAGTCAAGTGGCAGGATATAAAATCAATGCACAGAAATCAGTGACATTCGTATACACCAACAATAAGACAGAAGAAAGAGAAATTAAGGAGTCCATCCCATTTACAACTGCACCCAAAGCCATAAGATCCCTAGGAATAAATCTAACCAAAGAGGCAAAGGGTCTGTACTCAGAAAACTATAAAATACTCATGAAAGAAATTGAGGATGACACAAAGATTTGGAAAAATGTTCCATGCTCATGGATTGGAAGAACAAGTATTGTGAAGATGTCAATGCTACCTAGAGCAATCTACACATTCAATGCAATCCCTATCAAAATACCATATACTTTCTTCAAAGAAATGGAACAAATAATCCTAAAATTTGTATGGAACCAGAAAAGACCCCAAATAGCCAGAGGATTGTTGAAAAAGAAAAGCAAAGCTGGTGGCATCACAATTCCAGACTTCAAGCTCTATTACAAAGCTGTCATCATCAAGACAGTATGGTACTGGCACAAAAACAGACATATAGATCAATGGTACAGAATAGAGAGCCTAGAAATTGACCCTCAACTCTATGGTCCACTAATCTTTGACAAAGCAGGAAAGAATGTCCAGAGGAAAAAAGTCTCTTCCACAAATGGTGTTGGGAATATTGGACAGCCACAGGCAGAAGAATGAAACTGGACCGTTTCCTTACACCACACACATAAATAGAGTCCAAATGGTTGAAAGACCTCAATGTGAGACAGGAGTCCATCAAAATCCTAAAGGAGAATACAGGCAGCAACCTCTTCTTCCTCAGCCGCAGCAACTTCTTCCTAGAAACATCACCAAAGGCAAGGGAAGCAAGGGCAAAAATGAACTATTGGGACTTCATCAAGATAAAAAGCTTTTGCACAGCAAAAGAAACAGTCAACAAAAACAAAAGACAACCGACAGAATGGGAGAAGATATTTGCAAATGACATATCAGATAAAGGGCAAGTATCCAAAATCTATAAAGAACTTATCAAACTCAACACCCAAAGAACAAATAATCCAATCAAGAAATGGGCAGAAGACATGAACAGACATTTATCCAAAGAAGATATCCAAATGGCCAACAGACACATGAAAAAATGCTCAACATCGCTCGGCATCAGGGAAATCCAAATCAAAACTTCAATGAGATACCACCTCACACCAGTGAGAATGGTTAAAATTAACAAGTCAGGAAATGACAGATGTTGCCGGGGATGCGGAGAAAGGGGAACCCTCCTACACTGTTGGTGGGAATGCAAGCTGGTGCAACTACTCTGGAAAACAGTATGGAGGTTCCTCAAAAAGTTGAAAATAGAGCTACCATATGATCCAGCAATTGCACTACTGGGTATTTACCCAAAAGGTACAAATGTAGGGATCCGAAGGGGTACGTGCACCCCAATGTTTATAGCAGCAATGTCCACAATAGCCAAACTGTGGAAAGAGCCAAGATGTCCATCGACAGATGAATTGATAAAGAGGATGTGGTTTTTATATATACAATGGAATATTATGCAGCCATCAAAAGCAATGGAATCTTACCATTTGCAATGACGTGGATGGAACTGGAGGGTATTATGCTGAGGGAAATAAGTTAATCAGGAAAGGCATGTATCAAAAAAAAAAAGGAAAGACATGTATCATATGACCTCACTGATATGAGGAATTCTTAATCTCAGGAAACAAACTGATGTTTGCTAGAATGGTGGGGAGTTGGAGGGATGCGGTGGCTGGGTGATAGACATTGGGGAGGGTATGTGCTATGGTGAGTGCTGTGAAGTGTGTAAGACTGTTGAATCACAGATATCTGTACCTCTGAAAGAAATAATACATTATATGTTTAAAAGAAGAAGAAGAAGAAGAAGAAGAAGAAGAAGAAGAAGAAGAAGAAGA
>NW_023270696.1:1304004-1371560 GCF_011800145.1 Mirounga leonina
GAAGAAGAAGAAGAAGAAGAAGAAGAAGAAGAAGAAGAAGAAGAAGAGAGCAGGAGAGGAAAAATGAAGGGGGGGAATCGGAGGGGGAGATGAATCATGAGGGACTATGGACCCTGAGAAACAAACTGAGGGTTCTAGAGGGGAGGGCAGTGAAAGGATGGGTTAGCCTGGTGATGGGTATGAAAGAGGGCACGTTCTGCATGGAGCACTGGGTGTTATACGCAAATAATGAATAATGGAACACTACATCAAAAACTAATGATGTAATGTATGGTGATTAACATAACATAATAATAAAAAAAAGAAGTTGCAATGGCCATTGTCAAAGAGGTTACTTCCTGTGTTCTCCTCTAGGATTTTATTGGTTTCCTCTCTCACGTTTAAGTCTTTCATTCATTTTGAATTTTTGTGTATGGTGTAAGAAAGTGGTCCAGTTTCATTCTTTTGAATGTAGCTGTCTAGTTTTCCTAACACCATTTATTGAAGAAACTCTCTTTTTCCCATTTGATATTTTCTCCTGCTTTATCAAAGATTAATTGACTATAACGTTGTGGGTTCATTGCTCAATTTTCTGTCCTGTTCCACTTATCTACATGTCTATTCTTGTGTCAGTACCATACTGTCTTGATCACTACGGCTTTGTAATATAAATCATAGTCCAGAACTGTGATTCCTCCAGCTTCATTTTTCTTTTTGAGGTTACTTTGGCTATTTGTGGGTCTTTCGTGGTTCCATACAAATTTTAGGATTGTTTATTCTAGCTCTGTGAAAAATGCTGTTGGTATTTTGATAGGAATTATGTTAAATGTGTGGATTACTTTGGGGAGTACAGACATTTTAACAATATTTGTTCTTCCAATCCATGAGCATGGAATGCCTTTCCATTTCTTTGTGTCATCTTCAATTTCTTTCATCAGTGTTTTATAGTTTTAAGAATGCAGATGTTTTACCTCTTTAGTTTGGTATGTTCCTATGTATCTTATGGCTTTGGGCATAATTATAAATGGGATCAATTCCTTGATTTCTCTTTCTGCTGATACATTATTGGTTTATACAAATGGAACAGATCTGTACAGTGATTTGGTATTCTGAGAGTTTACTGAATTCATATCAGTTCTAGCAAACTTTTGGTGGAATCTTTTGGGTTTTTTTCATAGACCATCATGTATTCTTTTTTTTTTTTTAAGATTTTATTTATTTATTTGACAGAGAGAGATACAGCGAGAGAGGGAACACAAGCAGGGGGAGTGGGAGAAGGAGAAGCAGGCTTCCTGTGGAGCAGGGAGCCCAATGCAGGGCTCGATCCCAGGACCCTGGGATCATGACCTGAGCTGAAGGCAGATGCTCAATGACTGAGCCACCCAGGCACCCCGACCATCACATATTCTGCAAATAACAAAAGCTTGAGGTCTTCCTTGGTGATTTGGATGCCTTTAATTATTGTTGTTGTTGTTGTGTTGTCTGAATGTGGTGGCTAGGACTTAACAGTACTATGTTAAATAACAGCAGTGAGAGTGGACATCCCTGTCTTCTTCCTGACTGTAAAGGAAAATATTTCAGTTTTTCCCCATTGAAGATGATATTAGCTGTGGGTTTTTCATATGTGGATATTATTATGTTGAAGTGTTCCCTCAACCCTACTTTGTTGAAGTTTTGTTTTTTTTTAAATCATGAATGGATGTTATACTTTGCCAAATTCATTTCTGTATGTAATGGAAGGACCTTATAAGGTTATTATCCTTCTTTTTATTAATGTATTTTATCACATTGATGTGTGAATATTGAACCACACTTGCAACCAAGGAATAAATCCCACTTGATAATATTGAATTATTCTTTAAATGTGCTGTTGGATTTAATTTTGCTAATATTCTTTTTTTTATTTTATTATGTTATGTTAGTCATGATATAATACATCATTAGTTTTTGATGTGGTGATTCACAATCCATTGTTTTCGTATAACACCCAGTGCTCCATGCAGTATGTGCCCTCTTTAATACCCATCACAGGGCTAACCAATCCCCCCTCCCCACTCCCCTCTAAAACCCTGTTTGTTTCTCAGAGTCCATAGTCTCTCAGGGTTCATCTCTCCCTCTGATTTCTCCCCCTTCATTTTTCCCTTCCTTCTCCTAATGTCTCCATGCTATTCCTTATGTTCCACATATAAGTGAAACCATATGCTAATTGACTTTCTCTGCTTGACTAATTTCACTTAGCATAATCTCCTCCAGTCCCATCCATGTGGATGTAAAAGTTGGGTATTCATCCTTTCTGATGGCTGAGTAATATTCCATTGTATATATGGACCACATCTTCTTTATCCATTCATCTGTTGAAGGGCATCTCAGCTCTTTCCACAGTTTGGCTATTGCGGACATTGCTGCTATGAACATTGGGGTGCATATGGCCCTTCTTTTCACTACATCTGTGTCTTTGGGGTAAATACCCAGTAGTGCAATTGCTGGGTCATAGGGTAGCTCTATTTTTAAATTTTTGAGGAACGTCCACACTGTTTTCCAAAGTGGCTGTACCAACTTGCATTCCCACCAACAGTGTAAGAGGGTTCCCCTTTCTCCACAACCTCTCCAACATTTTGCTAATATTCTATTGAGAAATTTTGTATCCATGTTCATCAAGAATATTGTCCTGTAGTTCTCTTTTTTAATGGTCCCTTTATCTGGTTTTGTTACCAGGGTATTACTGGTTTCATAGAATGAATTTGGAAGTTCTCCTTCCTTTTCAATTATTTGGAATAGTTTGAGAAGAATAGGTATTAACTCTTCTTTAAATGTTTGGTAAAATTTGTCTGTGAAGCTATCTGGCCCTAGACTTTGGTTTGTTGGGAGGTTTTTTATTACTGATTCAATGTCTTTGCTGGTTATCAGTCTGTTGAAATTTTCTATTTCTTCCTATTTTAGTTCCAGTCATTTGTTTTCATTTTGCTTGTTTTTTTTGTTTTGTTTTGTTTTTTTTTGTTGTTGTTTTGTTTTTTCCCCTCTAGGAATTTATCTATTTCTTCCAAGTTGTCCAATTTGTTGGTATAGTTTTTCATAATATTGTTTTATAATTGTTTGTATTTCTGTAATGTTGGTTGTTATTTCTCTGTTCTCATGTATGATTTTATTTATTTGGGTCTTTTCTGTTTTGTTTTGATAAGTCTGGCTAGGGTGTTATCAATTTTATTAACTTTTCCAAAACACCATCTCCTGGTTTAATTGATATATTCTACTGTGATGTTTTTATTTGTTTGTTTTAGTTTCTGTATCACTTACTTCTGCTCTAATTATCACTTATTTCTGCCCTAATTATCTATATTACTTATTTCTGCTCTAATCTTTATGATTTCCTTCTTTCTCCTGGATTTAGACCTCATTTGTTGTTCTTTTTCTAGCTCCCTTAGGTATAAGGTTAGGTTAGTTACTTGTGATCTTTCTTGCTTCTTGAGGTATGCCTGTATTGCTAAATGCTCCCCACTTATGACCACTTTTGTTTCATCCCAAAGGTTTTGGACCATTGTGTTTTCATTTTCATTTATTGTCATTATTTTATTTTTAATTTCTTCTTTGATTTCCTGGTTGATACATTCATTGTTTAGTAGTATGATGTTTAACCTGCATGGATTTATGGTCTCTCCAAATGTTTTTCTTGTGGTTGACTTCAAGTTTCCTAACATTGTGTTCAGAAAATATACATGGAATCATCTCAGTATTTTTGTTCTTTTTGATGCCTAATTTGTGATCTAGTACATATGTGACCTATTCTTGAGAATGTCTCATGTACACTTGAAAAGAACGTGTACTCTGTTGCTTTAGGAATGAATGTTCTGAATATATATAGTGTATACAAATTATATATTGTATATATGTATGTGTGTGTTTTTTATATATGTGTATTATATATACACATAATATATATATGAGGGAGAGTCCATCTGCTCCAGTGTGTCATTCAAAGCCCTTATTTATTGTTCTTCTGCTTAGATGATCTGTCCATTGCTATAAGTGGGGTGTTAAAATACTCTACTATTTTTGTATTATTATCGATTAGTTCCTTTATGTTTATTTTTTGTTGTTTTATATATTGTGTGCTCCCATGTTGGGGACATAAATATTTACAATTGTTAGGTCTTCTTGTTGGATTGTCCCCTTTATTATGACATAATACAGCGATACTAACTTAAGAAGAATGGCAATAGTGTCACAGTTTCAAGTCAGAAAAATAATACAGATAATCAAACTTTAATACATGAAAGGTTTATGAATATATAAAATGAAGCATTTTCTCAATAAAGAAGTGCATGTTCATATTGCAATATATACATAAAAGTACTACATATAAATAACTACACTGTAGTATATAAAATCCCTACACTGTATACTTTAAACTTATGCAATGTCACATATCAGTTATATTTCAATAAACCTGGAAAAATACAAAAAAAAAGGGTGTTATTCAAATACTATATGTGCCTCCACATTCCTTTTTCTGTTGAGCTTCAAATTACCTTGGGATCCCGAGTGAAGTTGCCATGAAATGATTGGCACAGTAAGTGAGATGAAACACATTTGCTATGACACTCAAAGCACCTGAAGAAGAACACTTCAGAACCTCGATTTCACTCTTCGTTTCATAAATGACATTTAAATAAAACATTTATATGTAGAAATTAACATAATAAAAGACTAAAGTAAAAAATAGTGATGATATTTATCAAATATTCATAGTAGAACACTTTTCTAAAGAAGTCTTTTTTGATATTAAAATTTGAACTCTGTGCCATTTTTTTTTAAAGATTTTATTTATTTATTTGAGAGAGAGAGAATGAGAGAGAGCACATGCGAGAGGGGAGGGTCAAAGGGAGAAGCAAACTCCCTGCCGAGCAGGAAGCCCGATGTGGGACTCGATCCCAGGACTCCAGGATCATGACCTGAGCCGAAGGCAGTCGCTTAACCAACTGAACCACCCAGGCACCCCGCTCTGTGCCATTTCTAACTTAATAGAGGAACTATTTAAAATTTGAGGTATGTATAAAGCAGAATTCCTTTTCAGATACTTCTACATAGAATCTCATGGTGTCCTGGAGAATACTAAAGGAAAATTCATTTGATTTTGAATAGCTTTTTTTTAACCATGTTTACACTGATTACATCATTTTAAAGATAAAGAGTGAACAGACCATATTAATCAAATTTAGATCTTCAGGTTGTCATTTGCTAAGGAATTAGAGATATTAATTTTGTCCTCATTAAAATATTTCTATCTGAATAATATCCTTGGTGGTGGTACTGTACTTTTGGATAGATATTTCTAAATATTATATCTTGTTTTATGTGGGATTTTGCATGGTTTAGCCCACTGCATCTTCACTAAAATGCTTGAGAATATTTTTTTATGAGCATTATCTTTTTCTGAGATTATGTTCAAATATCATTCCTTCACCTATTGGGAGCGAAAGCAGTTCTGCTTGAGACCACTGTGATGATGGTTATATAGTTACTGGGCATCCCATGATTTTTAAAATAGTCCAGAATTCAGCAATGTACTTCCGTTCATCATTTTCTACTGGCCCCTGCTCCTTCTCCATGCTCATGTGCACTCAGATGGGGTTCACATGAACCTTCTGGGGTTCCAGTGTGATGGATCGATTTTCCCTAGGAGTAGGCATATAGCGGCACACACACACGTTTATTATCAAACCCCATCCTGTCTCTTGTGACCATAATTATGTAGATAAGCTTATAAGAAATGTATAAAATATAACATATAAATATGAATATAAATTTATATAGACACATGAATTGCGTTCTATGTACATATGTAAATAAATACAAAATAATATAAACATATTCCTGCATAGCCTAACTTGAATGATTTCAAATAATATGAGGTGATAAAGGCCTCTATGGCCTATGTGTATCTCTTTATACTGTCCATTTTAAAATATATGCCCTTTATCTCTGATGAACTAAAATCTTGTGTAAGATCTACTTTATGGAATGTCTTAGACCAGATGGAGGCAGCAAGTAGCATGACTTGGGTGAATATATCTCATTTTGTAAATAACAAATAAATGGAATATGCTGTTGGGATCAGATCTCAGAACTGTGCTTGATCCTCAGCACCTAAAATAAAAGGGGAAATGTAAGATATAATTTCAGTTAAAAATATTAAAATACTATGTACTAAAGCTATCCAAACAAGGATCTGAGAATTTTTCAATATCTGCAAGAAGCACTTTCTGTTGTAACTATTACAAAGTTACATATATAACTCCTCACGTGCACTGATGAGCCAGTTGTTAAATCCGAGTTGTATTTACCATCTGACCAGTAATCAGTTACTTAAGTACTTTATTCTATGCTTTCAGGGAGTGGAAGAAAGAGGATGTGAAAGGGGAGTGGAACGTGAGTAGATTGTTTTTTTTTCAGTGATGGTTGGATTGATAAATGTATCTTTCCTCCTGAAGCTTTCTAATAGTGGAGGACTCAGAATACATATTCTGTTTTTCAAAGGTGAATTAAGGTGTATATGAACAACAATAGTAACAAAAACAATAAAGAACTTTTGTTTGAGAAAAAGTAGTGTTTGCATTACCCAAAAGTTTGAATTCAAAGTGTGATGGCTTTGTTCCAATGGACACATTTCACCAAAAGTTCCCTGAGGTGGTTTGGTTTCTCTAACCTGATAATCACTGGGCATCCCAGTGAGACCATTAAAATAGAAGCAAATTAAAGTCATAGGGACTGAGTAAAGAATTAAATTGTCTCTCTTAGAACATGGGGGTGGGGCTGGAAAGCAGCTTTGTTTTCTTTACTGAGCGAGACTTCGGGGAGCTGGGAGCCCTGCCCATTATACTCCTGCTCTGGATGTTCCAAGGGACTTGTTAGAGAGCTACAGTACAACAATTAAAAAGTTATAACTAAACAGAGGAAATGACAAGCGCTGCCTGTGTAGTTTGTATCCCCGGAGAAGACGAGTTTGTTAAAACATCCCTTGGGTTTCTAAATCAGCTCTCCCTGGCTTTCTGACACTAATGAAGATCTACATTCACTTAAGGTGAAATTGGCAACAGTGAAAACAAAGAGAAACTTTGAGAAAAGAAGTTTCAGTTTTCTCCTGAGATCAGATGTACTTTTCAAATAGGACATACAGACCATTTGCTTATCATTAAACACGTTGTGGTGACAGGTGTATTAGGAGTGGGAGGACAATTGTGGATTCATTAATTTGAGGTAGTAGGAGAGCCAAATGAACTTTCTTTGGTGGCTGTGGTCTCATTTAACCACTATGCACCTGCTTTATGAGGCTTTTGTGGTTACAATGAGTGACACTAGAATAAATTGATCATTTCAAGGATGGACTCTTTTCCCTGATAATGCCACTTATTTCAGTATCTTGAAGACAACTCCAGATTCAGATGTAGCTTATTTTAATATATTTTTTAATTTTATTATGTTAGTCACCATACATTACATCATTAGTTTTTGATGTAGTGTTCCATGATTCATTGTTTAAATATAACACCCAGTGCTCTATTTAATATATGCCCTCTTTAATACCCATCACCAGGCTAACACATCCCCCCACCCCCTCCCCTCTAGAACCCTCAGTTTGTTTCTCAGAGTCCATTGTCTTTCATGGTTCGTCCTCCCCCCAATTTTAATATATATACTATGTCACAGCATTTATGGTAAAACTCCCACTGAGCTGAAAATATAAGTGGGCATTTTATTAGGTGTGGAAACAAATGCTATACAATCCCCTTACTTTTCAAGAAGTTATTCCAATAGTTCAAAGTTTATACACAAGTTTCACTTCTTCGTAAAATCCAAGAATGGGGACCAGAATATTCAATACAACTAATAAATTGTATCAATTTCATAACGCATTCAGTCAAGCCAGTGAAAAATACAAAAATTCATACAACAGACTGAATTGACTTATTTCAGTGAAACTATTTCAATTACAGCCCTCATTTAAGGAAAAGTATTGATTGTCTTGGAGAACTTCCAAGATAAGTCATGTTCCATCAGTTTTCTCTCTTTTCTGTTACTTTGATGACTGTGCTCTGGCCCCAAATTATTTTTAGTATTTTCTACTTAGTGTTCCACCTTCCCAACTTCTTAAACTTATTATTTTTTTAAATTAAAATGTCTTAGGTCTCCCACAATCTACCTATCCCTATTTTCTTCCTTGTTTTTATGTTAAAGAGTATTTCAATCCCATGCATGTTTAAGGTAATAACAGTATATGGGGTGCCTGGGTGGCTCAGTTGGTTAAGCGTCTGCCTTCGGCTCAGGTCATGATCCCAGGGTCCTGGGATCGAGTCCCGCATCAGGCTCCCTGCTCAGCGGGAAGCCTGCTTCTCCCTCTCCCACTCCCCCTGCTTGTGCTCTCTCGCTGTGTCTCTCTCTGTCAAATAAATAAATAAAATCTTTAAAAAAAGATAGTAACTATGATTATCATTACTATATCATGATATAACAAATGTTAATAATATTTAAATATTTAACTAATCACAACTTGGAAAGTTGTAAAAATTCTCAGCATACTCTATGGTGTTTAGTCTTTAGGTATCTTATTTAAGATTGTAAAGTCCAGGGCGCTTGGGTGGCTCAGATGGTTGGGCGTCTGCCTTCGGCTCAGGTCATGGTCTCAGGGTCCTGGGATCGAGTCCCGCATTGGGCTCCCTGCTCCTTGGGAGCCTGTTTCTCCCTCTGCCTTTCTCTCTCGCTCTGTCTCTCATGAATAAAAAAAAAAAAATCTTAAAAAAAAAAAAGATTGTAAAGTCCATAGATATTTTTAATCACCCATGACTTATAACTCTCATTCCCCCCATATTGTAACAACTTCTCATATTTCTTACCTTCTTTGTTACATACTGGGTACATATCTCATCACTGTCTTCTAATTAAATACATAATTCTTTCACTATGTTGAATCTGGAATGCATTCCATTTATTTTATTTTTATTTCAATTAATTATATTTACAAGATTTTTGGTATTGTTTTTATCTGCTTTTCTTATTTTATCCTTCCTGATTTGTCTCATAAATCCTTATTCTGTTAAAATAAAAGTTATTCTTTTATTTCATTGTTTAAAGTGTATGTGCATCTATGTATGTTTGCATATGTGTATGTGTTGCAAAAATGTTCTTATCTAAAATATAAATTCTATTTGTAATAAGGTGCTATTACTATGGTAGTTTGGGACTTTTTTTCCCCAAACATTATGCTTAATCATATGGAAATCCCTCTCTCAATCTCTCTCTCTCTCTCTCTCTCACACACACACACACAAACACACACGTGCACACACACTGTGTGTTCCGGCTCCCATCATCTGTGCTTACTGTGTCTGTCTAACAGCTTTATAAATTTTTCCCAGCAGTCATCTGGAATTTAAATTGAAAACTCGCCCTTGTTATTCATAACTAGAATCTCATTCCTCATTCAGAGATCATGGATATGGCAGATCCAGAGCCAGGAGAGAGTTTGACCCAGTTCTTAGCAGTAATATTCAGCCTTTCTCATCAACTTTCTGACCTCAAAACTTCCCATAAAAGCTTAATAAGCTTAAAAAGCTTAATAACAGATGGCAGTTGGGCTCAGTTACATTAGTTCCTTTTAAATAAACCAGAAGTCCACGGCATCCTCTGGCTTCGCATCAAAGGTCTCCTGTCACCTATTTGCTGTGTGATCTCATTCCTCACCTTTATCCCTAGGAAGTTGCTACCTTCTGCCTCCAGTGACAGAGCCAGCAAGTCTTTAGTTTAGACCCACCTACTCTGCAACATTTCTGTGTTTTAGATCTGTCCAGATACTCACCAGGAGTTTTCTGCCAGAAACAAAAACAAAAACAAAAACTTTTGATTTTGATATACATTTGATATACATTTCATTTGTCTTTGGTATGAATCTATAGCAGAAGTTGTTTAAGATTCTTGTGCAAGTTGGGGCACCTGGGTGGCTCAGTTGGTTAAGCATCGGACTCTCGGTTTCAGCTCAGGTCATGATCTCAGGTGGTGAGATTGAGCCCCATATTGGGCTCCACACTCAGCGTGGAGTCTCCCAGAGATTCTCTTTTCCTCTCCCTCTGCCCCTACTTCTGTGCTTGCTCACTCTCTCAAATAAATACACAAATCTTGAAAAAAAAAATAAAAAAAGATTCTTGTGCAAGTTGATCCAGGTTTATTATTATTTTTTTCTGTCACAACTACAATACTGTGTCTTCATTATTATAATGGAAATAAAGTATTATTTATTTTTGGTGTTTTTGGTGATGCCCTTCCATAACAAATCTATAGAAAGTAATTTAATCACCTCTTCATATATTTGTTTGCTATTGGACTACCCATTGCTGTGAATTTTTTAATCAACTGCTAATCTTTACTTTCTTATAAGTGTCATTGAGTATTTGACATATTTTGTTTACTCCTGGAATTAAATACAATCCTCATAAATAATGCATGGACCATTTTTTGTTATTAGAAGCATATCTGTATTTGCAAGTGTATTGAGAGAGGGATAGCAATAGTATACTTATTAATAAGAGATGGAAGAAAAACAAAATGAGCTTTTCTTGATGGCTTTAGGTTGATTTTTTACACTTTTAAAAATGGGTATTAAGGAGGGCATGTACTGCATGGAGCACTGGGTGTTATACGAAAACAATGGATCGTGGATCACCACATCAAAAACCAATGATGTATTGTATGGTTACTAACATAACATAATAAAATAAAATTTAAAAAATAAAAATAAAGTTATTTTAATGAATATTACAAAAGATATTGCACACATAAGATAGTACATTTTATTAATACTGATACATTTAAAATAAAATAAAAACATATCATCACTACACATACAGGAAATGCACATCAACATTGCATTCAAACCATGGTGGTTTCTTCCCACCTTCCCCAGAAGGTTACAACACCCTTAATTGTGTTTTAGTCAATCCTATGTTTTTCTTTATAATTATATCATAAATATTTGTATTGTCAAATAGCTTTGTGTGTCTGTTTTGAGCTTTACATTCTTTGAACATAAATAAAGGAAATCTCATTCAAAATGGAGTCCAGAAGCCATGAAAAGTGAGTTCTCATGCACTACCAGTTATTGTAGGTTGCATGGTTCAGCAAGAGGGAAGATTTCCTCTTGGTCTAGCAACAGCAAGCTGCCCCTGGCTTGCAGGCAATGAGTTGACACAACCACTCTGAAATCTCATTTTCCTCCAATGAATTTTTTTGTTTCAAAAAAAACCTGTTACAGTTTCCTCCTCCCCTCAATAAAAGGATGCTCTCCTTCTTTGTTCTCTTGACTTTTCTATGGCTCACCATAGGTTGCATGTCCTGAATTGTAATTCTCCTGATATTCCTGAGTAAACTCATTTGCTACTAATTAACCTTTGTTGTTTAATTTTTAAGGCTTACAATTCAAAGAATCATACGAAAATTGTTCTGTCTTTTCTCTCTCTCTCTCTCTCTTTTTTTTTTTTTTGGTCTGGGAGATTCATTATGGCAAGCACTGATGGTTTATAACTGCTATGTAGTGTTACATTGTTTCAACAACCTATTCATTTTTTCCCCTCCAATTTTGTGCTATTACAAATACAAGTTCAATGAGTGCATTTGGACAAGTCTCCCTGTGAAAGCAAGAGTTGCTTTAGGACAAACACCCAGGACAGAAATAAATGGATTTTAGAACCTGGTAATTCCTGATTATTTTCCAAAGTGATTGAGCAAATTTACACTCCTACCCTTAATGCATCAGACTTTATTTTGCTCCAGAGCATCATGAAAATCTGGTATGTTTGCTCATTTAAATATTTGCCAAAAAATAAGTGTGCAATACTATTTAATGGTTTCATTTTCATTTCCATGATTATTAATTATACTCAGTATCATTTTATGTGTTTATTGGTCATTCATGATTTCTGTTAAATTACCATTCATGCCTTTTGCACACATCTTTTTTTTCTTGTGGGATGTTTGTCTTCAGGGATTCCTAAACATTTTACATATATTTACTTGCTGATTCAGTCATGCATCTAACTGCTTAGGTGAAGTTTCCATTCAAATGGCTCCTAGACATTTCTGACATAACAAGTCCAACCTTGTATCTTGACCCCCCATCCCATACTTTTCAAGGCACACCCTTCCTTATTCCTATGGGTGGCAGTGGCATCCTTCAATGCCTTAGGCTCAAAGCTTTGGAATTATCCATGAGTGCTGATCTTCCCACATTCTTATGTCCAGTTACTGAGATTTCTATCGTCTCTACTTCCAAACACATCCAGAATCTGAGGACTTCTCACCACCTCCACTGTTAACCACCCTGCTCTGAGCCACATATTTCTCAAATGGATTTCTGAAATGTTTGCTTAATCTCCCTACATCTATCCAGGCCCTTTAGCAACCTACTTCAACAGAGTAGCTAAAATAAAACATGAAAGCCAGATTTTAGCCTTTGCTTAAAACCCTACAAATGGCTTTCCATTGACCTTGGAGTCAAAGCCACAGTCCTTATAAGTCTTCCAAGACTCTGCCAGTCATGTTTCTAGATACTTCTGATCTCATCTCTGTCTTCTCCATGCCAACAAATTAGCATCCATGCAGTTCTGGAACATACTGTCCATAGTCTTCTACCAAGTATGTATGGGACTAATTGTCTCTTTGCTTTCTAGTCTGTGTTCTGAAGTTACTTATTCAAACAGGCCTAGATGAGCTTCCCATTCTTACCCTCATGGTTTTGTATTGGTCTCACTTCTTTGCTACTTTTTCTTTTACCAAATCACCAATACTCTTCTAACATTCTATATAATTTACTTATCTATTCTGTGTATATATAGTGTCTGTTTTTCCCCAACACACACACACTCAACCTAAAATATACTGTGCTCCCACTCAGGGATTTTTCTTTGTGTTCTTTTCTTTATAATCTTATTTTATTTAAATTAAATAATTAACATATAGTGTATCATTAATTTCAGATGTAGAGTTCAGTTATTCATCAATCGCATATAACATCCAGTGCTGATTCCATCATATGCCCTCCTTATTGCCCATCACCCATTTTCCTCACCCCCATCCACTCCAGCAACCTTCAATTTGATTTCATCTTATTTTATTTTTCCCTCCCTTCCCTTATCATCCTCCATTTTGTTTCTTAAATTACATCTATGAATGAAGCCATATGATAATTATCTATCTCTGATTCATTTATTTCACTTAGCATAATACTGTCCAGTTCAATCAGTGTAGCTTCAAACAGTAAGATTTCATCCATTTTGATGACTAATATTTCACTTGCATATATACCACATCTTCTTTATCCATTCATCTGTTGATGAAAATCTGGACTCTTTGTATAGTTTGGCTATTGTGGACATTGTTGCTATGAACATTGGGATGCAGGTGCTCCTTTAGAACACAACACTTAGGGGCACCTGGGTGGCTCAGTTGGTTGGGGGACTGCCTTCAGCTCAGGTCATGATCCTGGAGTCCCGGGATCGAGTCCCCCATTGGGCTCCCTGCTCAGTGGGGAGTCTGCTTCTCCCTCTCCTGCTCCCTCCTCTCGTGCTCACTCTCTCTCTCTCTCAAATAAATAAATAAAAATCTTAAAAAAAAAAAAGAACACAACACTTGATTCCTTTGGATAAATAACTAGTAGTGCAACTGCTGGATCATATGGTAGCTCTATTTTTAACTTTTTGAGGAACCTCCACACTGTTTTCCAAAGTGGCTGTACCAGCTTGCATTCCCACCAACAGTGTAGGAAGGTTCCCTTTATTCACATACTCACCAGCATTTGTTATTTCCAGACTTGTTAATTTTTGCCATTCTAACTGGTGTGAGGTGGTATCTCATTGTGTTTTTGATTTGTTGGCTATGTGTATATTTTCTTTGGAAAAATGTCTGTTCATGTCTTTTGCCCGTTTCTTGATTGGGTTATTTGTTTATTGGGTGTTGATTTTGATAAGTTCTTTATATATCTTGGATACCAGCCCTTTAACTGATAAGACATTTACAAGTATCTTTCCGATTCTGTAGGTTGTCTTCTGGTTTTGTCGACTGTTCCCTTTTCTGTACAGAAGGTTTTTATCTTTATGAAGTCCCAATATTTCATTTTGCTTTTGTTTCCCTTGCTTTTGGAGACATGACTAGGAAGAAGTTACTGCTGCTGAAGTCAAATAAGTTGCTGCTTCTGTTTTCCTCTAGGATTTTGATGGATTCCTGTCTCACATTTAGCCCCTTCATTCATGTTGAGTTTATTTTTGTGTATGGTGTAAGGAAATGGTCCAGTTTCATTCTTCTGCATGTGGCTATCCAATTTTCCCAGCACCATTTTTTGAAGAGACTGTCTTTTTTTCCACTGGACATTCTTTCCTGCTTTGTCGAAGGTGAGTTGACCATAGAGTTGAGGGTCCATTTCCTGGTTCTCTATTCTGTTCCATTGATCTATGTGTCTGTTTTTGTGCCAGTACCATACTGTCTTGGTGATTACAGCCTTGTGATATAGCATGAAATCTGGCATTATGATGCCACCAACTTTGTTTTTCTTTTTCAAGATTGCTTTGGCTATATGGGCTTTTTAGTGGTTCCATACAAATTTTAGAATTATTTTTTTTCTAGTTTTGTGAAAAATGCTGTTGGTATTTTGATAGGTATTGCATTAAATGTGTAAATTGCTTTCAGTAGTATGGACATTTTAACAATATTTGTTCTTCCAATCCAACAGCATGGGATGTTTTTCCATTTCTTTGTGTCATTTTCAATTTCTTTCATCAATGCTTTATAGTGTTCAGAGTATAGTTCTTTCAATTTTTTGGTTAAGTTCATTCTTGCTATCTTATTATTTTTGGTGCAATTATAAAAAGGATTGTTTTCTTAATTTCTCTTTCTGCTGCTCCATTGGTATATAGAAATGCAACAGATTTCTGTACATTGTCTTTCTATCCTGTGACTTTGCTGAATTAATTTATCACTTTTACTAGTTTTTGGTGGATTTTCTATTTTGTTTAATTAGCCAGCATATAGTACATCATTGGTTTTTGATGTAGTGCTCAACTATTCATTAGTTGCATATAACACCCAGTGCTCATCACCACATGTGCCCTCCTTAATACCCATCACCTGGCTACCCCCTCCCCTCCCCACCTCCCTTCTGTAACCCTCACTTTGGCTCCTGGAGTCCAGAGTCTCTCATGGTTTGTCCCCCTCTCTGAATTCTTCCCATTCAGTTTTCCCTCCCTTTCCCTGTGGTTTTCCATGCTATTCCTTATGTTCCACATATGAGTGAAATCATATAATTGTCTTTCTCTGCTTGACTTATTTCACTTAGCATAATCCCCTCTAGTTCCATCCATGTCGATGCAAATGGCAGGTATTCATCCTTTCTGATGGCTGAATAATATTTCATCGTATATATGAACCACTTCTTCTTTATCCATTCATCTGTTGATGGACATCTTGGCTCCTTCCACAGTTTGGCTATCATGGACATTGCTGCTATGAACATTGGGGTGTAGGTGCCCCTTCTTTTCACTATGTCTGTATCTTTGGGGTAAATATCTCATAGTTCAATTCCTGGGTAATAGGGTAGCTCTATTTTTAACTTTTTGAGGAACCTCCACACTGTTTTCCACAGTGGCTGCAACAGTTTGCATTCCCACCAACAGTGTAAGAGGGTTCCCCTTTCTCCACAACCTCTCCAACACTTGTTGTTTCCTGTCTTGTTAATTGTAGCCATTCTGACTGGTGTGAGGTGGTATCTCATTGAGGTTTTGATGTGTATTTCCCTGATGGCTAGTGATGTTGAACATTTTTTCATGTCTGCTAGCCATCTGTATGTTTTTGGTGGATTCTTTAGGGTTTTCTATATGTAGTATCATGTCATCCACACAGTGAAAGTTTTACTTTTTCCTTATTGATTTGGATGTTTTTTATTTGTTGTTGTTGTTGTTGTTGTCTGATTGTTGTGCCTAGACCTTCCAGTAGTATGTTGGATAATAATGGTCAGACTGGATATTCTTGTCTTTTTCTTGACCTTAAATGTTCTCAGTTTCTCTCCATTGGATATGATGTTAGCTGTAGGGTTTTCATATAAGGCCTTTATTGTGTGGAGGTATGTTCCCTCTAAATATACTATGTTGAGAATTTTTATCATCAATGAATGTTGTACTTTGTCCAATGTTTTTTTCTGCATCTATTGAAATGATATATATTTTTTATCCTTTCTTTTATTGATATGTTGTGTCACATTAAATGATTTGCAATTATTGAAGTACACTTGCATCTGGGGAATAAATACCACTTTATCCTGGTGAATATTTTTTAATGTATAGTTGGTTTGGTTTGTTAATATTTCATTGAAGACTTTTACATACCTCTTCATCAGGGAAATTGGACTGTAGGTCTTCGTTATTGTGGTGTCTTTATCTGGTTTTGGTATCAGGATAATTCTGGCTTTATAGAATGTATTTGGATGTTTTCTTTCCTCTTCTATTTTTTTGAAAAATTTTAAAACAATAGATGTTAACTCTTCTCTAAATGTTTGGTAAAATTCCCCTGTGAAGCTATCTGGTCTTGGACTTTCATTTGTTGGGGATTTTGCTTTGTTTTGTTTTTGATTCAGTTTTATGGTGGTAATTGGTCTGTTCAAATTTTCTATTTCTTCCTGCTTCAGTTTTGGTAATGCATATGTTTCTAGGAATTTATTCATTTATTCTAATTGGCTAATTTGTTGACATTTTTGGTAACATTCTTTTAGAATTGTTTGTATTTCTGTGGTGTTGGTTGTTATTTCTCTTCTATCATTTCCAATTTTGTTCATTTAAGTCCTGGCTAGAGTTTTATCAATTTTGTTTATCTTTCCAAGGAACCCACTCTTGGTTTCATTGATCTGTTCTATTGTTTTTCTTAGTTTCTATATAATTTATTTATGGAAATACTCTTTATTATTTCCTTCCTCTGCTGGTTCTGGGTTTTGTTGATTCTTCTTTCTCTAGCTCCTTTAGGTATAAGATTAGGTTGTTAATTTGTGATTTTTCTTGCTTCTTGAGGTAGACCTGTATTGCAGTAAAATTTCTTCTTAAAACTACTTTTGTTGAATCTCACAGAGTTGGGACCATTGTTTTTGTTTTTTGTTTTTTGTTTTTAAAGATTTTATTTATTTATTCATAAGAGACAGAGAGAGAGAGAGAGAGAGAGAGAGAGAGAGAGGCAGGCTTCCCGCTGAGCAGGGAGCCCAATGCGGGACTCAATCCCAGGACCCTGAGCTGAAGGCAGATGCTTAACCATCTGAGCCACCCAGGCACCCTGTTTTTGTTTTTCATTTTCATTTGCTTCCATGTAATTTTTAAAATTTCTTCTTTGATCTGTTGGTTATTTAGTAGTATGTTACTTAACCTCCATGTATTTTTGGTCCTTCCAGATTTTTTCATGTGACTGATTCCTAGTTTCATAGCATTGTGTACAGAAAATATGTATGATATGACTTTGATCTTTTTAAATTTGTTGAGTCCTGATTTGTCACCCAGTACGTGATTTATTCTAGAGAATATCCCATGTGTACTTGAAAAGAATGTGTATTCTATTGTTTTATGATGGAATGTTTTGAATATATTTATTAAATATATCTGCTCTGGTATGTCATTTAAAGTCACTATTTCCTTGTTGATTTTCTGTTTGGATGGTCTGTCCATTTGTGTATGTGGGTTGTTAAATTCCCCTACTATAATTGCATTATAATCGATTAGTTCCTTTGTGTCTGCTATTAACTATTTTATTTTATTTTCTGTTTTTTTTTTAAATTTTTTTAATATTTAAATATTTTATTTATTTATCAGAGAGAGCACAAGCAGGAGAGTGGCAGGCAGATGGAGGAGCAGGCTCCTCACTGAGCAAGGAGCCCAGTTCGGAACTCAATCCCAGGAACTTGGGATCACCACCTGAGGCAGATGCTTAACAGACTGAGCCACCCAGCCATCCAGTTATTAACTATTTTATGTGTTTGGGTGCTCCTATATTGGGTGTATAAAAAATTTACAATTGTTATATCTTCTTGTTGGATCATCACCTTTATTACTATATAGTGTTTTTCTTTGTCTTTTGTTACAATCATTGTTTTAAATATCTTGCCTAACATAAGTATTGCTCCTCTGGCTTTCTTTCAACAGTAATTTGTATGATAAACATTTCTCCATCCCCTCACTTCTCACTTTCAATCTGCAGGTGTCTTTAGGTCTGAAATGAGTATCTTGTATGTAGCATATAGATGAATCTTGATTTCTTGTGGGTTTTTTAAAATATATATTCTTTCATCCTATGTCTTTAGATTGTAATGTTTAGTCCATTTACATTCAAAGTAATTTTTTTTAAAGATTTTATTTATTTATTTGATAGAGACAGCCAGAGAGAGAACACAAGCAGGGGGAGTGGGAGAGGGAGAAGCAGGCTTCCTGCTGAGCAGGGAGCCCGACGCGGGGCTCCATCCCAGGTCCTTGGGATCATGACCTGAGCTGAAGGCAGACGCTTAACGACTGAGCCACCCAGGCGCCCCTTTTCAAAGTAATTTTTGATATGTATATACTTATTATCATTTTGTTACTCATTTTGTGTCTGTTTTTGTAATTTTTATCTGACCCTTTCTTTTCTTACTCTGTTTCATGGTTTGCAGGCCTTATTTAGTGATATACTTGGATTCATTTCTCCTCTTTGCATATCTATTACTGTTTTTGATTTGTGATTATCATTTGGTTTGTATATCCCATCTTCTGTATATAATAGCCTATATTAAGTTGATGGCTGCTTAAGCTTGAACCCATTTACTTCTCTCCAACTTCCTCCCACATTTTAGATTTATGGTGTCATATTTTATATCTTTTTATTTTGTGAAACCTTTGACTGATGTTTACAGAAATACTTATTTATATTGCTTTTGTTTTTCCTACTTTTCCTACTATTTCTTATTGCCTTTCCTTTCTACTCAGAGTCCCTTTTAATATTTCTTCTAGTACTGGTTTAGTGGTCATCAACTCCTTTACTTTTTGTTTGTCAGACTCTCTATTTCTCCTTTTATTCTGAATGATAGCCCTGCTCAATGGAGTATTTTTGTCTGCAGATTTTTCCCTTTCATAACTTTCATTATATCATGCCATTCCCTTCTGGCCTGCAGTGTTTCTGCTGAAAAATCTGCTCATAGCTTTATGGGGTTTCCCTTGTATGTAACTGCTTTCTTTTCTCTTGCTGCTTTTAAAATTCTCTTTTTCACTACTTTTTGCCATCTTAATTACCATGTGTCTTGGTGTGGACATCCTTGCATCAATTTTTCAGGGCGTTCTCTATGCCTCCTGAATCTGGATATCTGTTTCTTTCCCCAGATTTGGGAAGTTTCCAGCTATTATTTCTTCAAATACATTTTCTGTACCCTTTTCTCTCTTCTTCTTCTTTTGGGATTCCTATAGTGCAAATGTTATTACACTTGATCCAGTCACTGAGTTTCCTAAGTCTATTCCCATTTTGCATATTTTTTCTCTCATGTGTTCAGGTTGGTTACTTGATGTCCTCCACTTTTTTCTCTAGTCCAGTGAGTATCCATATAATCATTACCTTATAGTCTTTATAAGATATATTACTTTTTTTCTGTTTCACTTAGGTCTGCTACTGTAGTTTGGTCCTGTTCTTTCATTTGGGAGATTTTCTTCTTTCTCTTCATTTGGTTTAGCTCTCTGTGTCTGTTTTTGGGTGTTATGAAAGTCAGCTATGTCTCCTGCTCTTGAAAGTAGTGGGCAGGAGGCACACTTTTAACAAAGTGACACTGGTTCTCTTTCACAAGAGATGTGTAGCCACTTTGAAGACCAGGGCTGGACAGGCCACTCCGCAAAGCTCATTCTGGTGAGCCCACAGTGTTCACAAAGTATTCATGCTGGTCCTCTTCCACAGGGGACATGCAGCTTCTGCAGAAAGTGGGGCTGGCTGGGCCTGCTTCACAAAGTGCCCATGGCAGGGGCATGGTGCCCTCAATTCTTATGTGCTGGTCTTCTTCCGTAAGGGACTTACAGATACTGTAAGCATTTTGTGACTGTTCAGCAGTTTTAACAAGGTGCACTCATTTTCCCTGAGTGGTGACCAAAGACCAGGATCAAAGCCTCTCAAAAAACGGGTTGGGAGACATTGTTTTGCAAAGTTTTCACAGGTCTTCTTGCAGGGGGGACCCACAGTGCTGGGATTGAGGCAAGCATGACTAGAAAAGGCAGATCTAGTGAATGGACAGGGCAGGGCTTGGTGTAAGAAAGTTAGTTAGGGAATAACATAACAACACTTGTTCCTGTAGGTGGCCCTGTGTTTATGCTGAGGGACAGTGGAGAAAAATGGCCACTGCCAGCAATTTTGTTCCTGGAGGGAGTCTCCCTGTGATCCCTGCCTCTCTGGGATGCACTCCAAATCCGAATCCTAAATGAGTAAATAATTCTCCCTCCTGCATGCTTCAGGCGTTTTTCAAAGGCTATTTCTATGCTGTTTCCAAGGACTGGTTTTTTTTGTTTTTTTTTTTTGGTGCTATCTCTTTAAGGGTAGACACATGTTCCTAATGCCCTTTGGGCTTTTGGGAGAAAGCCAAGTCCATTGATACTGAACATTCCAGCCTTTAAGCCATGCTGGTTGTAAGAATCCAGGAAATTTGGACCCTCTCGCTTTCAAAGCCAAATATTATGGAAATTTGTCTTCCCCATGTTGGCTCCCTGGTGTGATAGTCTGTTTTTCACCCCTCTTGGTGCCCCTGAATTCTCCACCACAGTTGACCAGGACCCTTTTAACGCTCTACCATGTATCCACCTTCCCTGCCCTCTTTAATGTGCCCTCTTCTCTACCTTTAGCTCTGGAATTTGTTCTGCCAGTCCTCAGACCCTTTTCTGGGTTATTTACACTGTGTTATCTAGTTGTGTTGATGGGAGAAGGTGAGCTTAGGTTCGTCCTACTCTGCCATCTTCACAGTGTCCTTGAGTTGATATTTTTATAATTGACTTCTAGGTTATAAATTGTGTTTGCCTGAATTAAGATATAAAAAAAGAGATACTTTGCAGTTGATTGATAACTGTTCTAAATACATTTGTTCTATTGGTTTGCCTTTATCTTTTTATGTATTTATTTCTAATTCTACCATTTTATTATTGTTGAAGAAAGTGGACAGTTAGTAATGAAGAGATTCTTGTAGTCTGGATTTTGATGGATGCATATTCATGTCATCTTCCTCTAAGCCCTGTAATTACCATTAATTTATTGTTAGATATAAAAGTTTGATGATATTGTCATTTTTTGGCAAGATGATCTATATATGTGGTTCTCTCTATTTTGAAAATTTTAGCAAACTTTAAGGATCATTGCCTAGATTTATGCAGTCATTAGAGTATGCAAAGTGATGTTATTGATATTGTGTCTTTCTTCTTCATTTGTTAGCTGAAATCCTTCTTGAAGACAACCCACTAACCATACATAAGTCAATTATTTGGCAACCTTAACTTCTTGATATACAGATTATACAGGAAGTGAAAAATACTATTTTTTTCTTTTACTAGTTTTAATGAGTTTGTTCCCTAAAATCTTCCAGTGTTCATCAAAACATTTTACTTTATTATTTTATTTTTTTAAAGATTTTATTTATTTGACACAGAGAGACAGTGAGAGAGGGAACACAAGCAGGGGGCAGGGGAGAGGGAGAATTTTATTGGTATTTATATTATACAATATATAAATATAAAATAAATATTAATGGTGGTCAAAATTTTTAAAGATACGATTTTTAATATGATTTTTAAGCCAAACTGCCCAAGTGGCATTTTGCATCTGGTATCACTGTGGTCTCAGCTTTGGTACTCTCTTTTCTCAATGAAATTTTACACACAGTTAAGTTTGTGATCCCAAATCTGTGGTTATGATATATTTGTTGATAGATACTACTAGTAACTGGAATAATATGAATACCTCTTTCCTTTCCCCATGTATGTTAACTACAAATCTGTTCAGGGTTGACAAGTGCCTAGTCTCCAAATTTCCTCCTCTAGTCAGTGCTTACAGTTTGAGATGGTGCAGTGATATAGTTATGGCCAGTGTGATGTAAGTGCATGGTTATTGAGTGATTCTTATTTTACAAAATCATGAGATACACTGTGCATATCTTACAAGTTTATTAATTATACCTCAATAAAGCTGAAACAAGAGTTTAAAATAATAGGTGAAAATTCACATGCCCTTTGACATCTCCATCCTTAGCCTTGATTCTGCCTGGGTCATGATTCAGATGCCTAGGAACACAGAAGCCATTACTGACCCTAGGGAAAACAAAGTATAGCAGGACAAGAGAACGAAAACAAAAACAAAACAAAATAAACAACAACAACAAAAACCTTGAAGGATACCAGGTCTTTGCTGGTATCCTTGAGTGGATATAGTTACTATTGACTGTTGCACACCAACCTTCCATTGCATGAGGCGTAAGTCCATTTACTGGTTTAAAAGGACAAAAGTAGTATTCTGTATTATCTGTAGCTGAACATATTAGAAACTTAGAAAGGCTTTTCCCTACACTTGTGTGCAGTAGAATAGGATATTTCTCCAATGAAATCTAAAATAATCTACATGAGGTCCAAACTCAGAATGCCTATCTCATAAAAACAGCATTCTAAGGGAAGTAGCCCAAATCATTGTGGAATATTCATCATACACTATATCAAGTACTAAATACAATGAAGGGGAAATCTAGTGTACACACCAATTCTCCCCATGCCACAATCCCATATCAACACAAAAATGGCACAAAATACTGAAACCACTCTTGTCTCTTTTAAAATAAAAAACGCTCAATAGTTTTATAATTTAAGATGGATATTTGCAATGCTAAGAGGTACAAGGTTCTGTGTAAGAAATATGGGGAGAATACAATTTTAACTTCACATAGTCTATGCTCTCCTTTGAATAACAAACACATAAATACTCTAGATGTTTAGCTATACACAGAGTTAATTCTCATCTATTTTGTATGAGTTGTACATGTCAGTATAGTGGGTTAGTTAGAAATCATGCAAGATAGTCCAAAATATATTGCTGTGGTATTCCTTTATGTGCATATTATAAAATGCAATGTGCAATATAATAATAAACAAGAATAATATAAGAGCAACAGTGCAACAGATTCTGAGAGAAGGGAGTCCAGAATTAGTTTCCTTTAAAAAAATTTCCAATTAAAATAAAAATTCAGAATGAAAATACATTTGAGTGTTTCAAATGACTAACTTTTTTCAAAACATGCTTATAACCACCTAATTTCATAAAAAGGAACACTCTCAGGCAATTGTTTTATATTTGTCTTTCTAAAGGAATTAATTTGTGTATTTGGCTCCATGTGGCTCTCTTTAATAAGAGAAAATAATGAACACAGTCATCTATGACCTTAATTTTAAAGAAATGAGAAGAAAGAAAGAAAGAAAGAAAGAAAGAAAGAAAGAAAGAAAGAAAGAAAGAAAAAAGAAAAAAAGATAAACAGCCTCTGACTAATGTCTACCCAGCTTGTCTAGCTAAACAGGTAGGCCATGATGTCCTGCTAATTATCATGAAACACACAGACAGACAGACACACACGGAACATCAGCATCAGAAAATGTCAGTATGATAGAGCAAGATAGAAACAAGTCCACTCCATTGACATATCTGAGCACAGATGAAGATAAGAATGCAGTCCAAACCTCAGAAATGATAGGTATCTTCTTCTCCTAGTTAATATGATCTATTGCTACTTATTTACCAATCACAGCTTAACAATGTTTATTCTATATGCCTCCTAAATAAATTTTTCTCATTTTCTGACCCAATTTAGAGAAAATCATATTTGTGTGATTTTTCATCAAGTACCCCCAAAAAATCCCAAATAAGTCCTTTCTAGCATCCTCTTACTAACCCACGATGTTCCATCTCCTCATGGAATAAATCCAGCTTGTTCACTTACACATTAGCTCAAAATGGTCTTCAGCTAGAAGGCATTAGAGGAATCTTTCTGTTCTTGTTTGCTAGGTATTAATTTATTTAGAATTCCTTATTACATGCTATATAAAAATGCCAACAATAATATATGGTTATTGTTTTCATGAAGTAGATTAGAATGACAAAATATTTAAAAAATATTTTAAAAGTATTGCAGTGGAACACTAATTATAACTGATTTCAAGGGAATATAGTACTGCCTGCATCACAAATAAGTCTCAAAGTAATGCAACGTATTTTCTTGTTACAGAAATGAGAGACATGATTTGATTCACAGACTGATTAATTTTATAATACTAGAAGTAATCTTTCTTAGTGAATATATTAATATATTTAATGTTTATGTGTACTTACAGGCAAATGTTTATGTATATGCATATATAAGAAAGAGAAAAATGTATGTATTTTTAGAAAGATGTTTGGATATATATCATGATATTTATTTATGTGAGGAGGTATGTACATTACATTACAGACACTGTTAAAATTAAAAATATAAAATTGTGGAGACAATGAGAAAGCTGGGGAATAGGAATGAAAGAAATACTTTACTGTGATTAGTTGTGAAAGTTTTCATGAAAGTATTTTAGAAATATATAAAGTGATAAGTATAAATCACTTTATACTTATCAGTAGTGAAATGGTAAGAAAGTGCATTTTAGAAATCAGGAGCTAAGACAGTGATTCATGGTGGAATGAAACATTGTTGCTCTTAAGAGGGAATATGGAAATTTGGGAAGGAAATATCTATAAATTACCAATAAAATCTGAGATGTTCTAAGAGATGATTCTGGAGTACAGAGCTGACATTCCCTTTTGAAAACACTAAGGTTTCAGAAATGTGAAGACTTTCTGAATCCCTGTCTGCATCTCCTTGTTTCAGAAACTATACACAATTGGGTTTAATGTTGGGGTCACAAGAGTATAGAGTGCAGCTATCACCTTGTCCCTTTCAAATAAGTAGCTGGCAGCAGGGCGGATATAGGTGTAGATTACAGGGGAGTAGTAAAGGGACACTACTATGAGGTGGGATGAGCATGTTGAGAAAGCCTTCCTCTTGCCTTCTGCTGTGCGGATGCGGAGAATGGCAGCAATGATAAAACCATAGGAGATGCAGGTGAGGGTGAAGTCACCTATGGCCAGGGTAATAGCAACATATACCATCACCTCATTGATTCTAATAGGGCTGCAGGACAAAGACAGCAGTGGAGGTATCTCACAGAAGAAGTGGTCAATGGTGTTTGGCCCACAGAAGGTCAGCCTCAGGATGAGACCAGTGTGAACCCAGGAATTGGTTACTGCAATCACCATGGTAATGCTGAGCAAGGCCAAACACATATGGTCATTCATAATGGTTCTGTAGCGAAGAGGGAAACAGATGGCCACATAGCGGTCATAGGCCATTGTGGTGAAGAGAACCATCTCAGCCCCCAGGGACCATGTGAAGAAGAAGAGCTGGGACATGCAGCTTCCGTAGGAAATACTCCTTGCTGATGTTAGCATAGTCCCCAGCATCTTTGGTATAATGCTTGTTGTGCAGATGATATCCACAATAGCCAGCGCCAGAAGGAAAGCATACATGGGTGTATGCAAGGTGGGGTTATAGATTATGGCAATGACAATCAGCACATTGCCAAGAAAGGCCACAAGGTACATGAAGAGAAAGACAATGAAGAGAATTCTCTGCAGTTCAGGCTTTTGGGTGAGGCCCAGAATCATAAACTCAGTTACGATGCTGTTATTCATCCTGCTTTGATGACTGACATTGCAGAGAGTGAGCAACTGGGAACTAAAATGATCTGGGTGCTTTTATTAGATGATGTGTATGTGTGTGTGTATGAATTTAGTGATTTGTGCGTTGATGTGATACAACTTTGTAGCAAGAATTCCCTTTTGATGGAGTTCTGTCTTCCAGGCAATACCCTCTAGTCTCCAGATGGATATAATTTTCTGATGCATGTTCTTCAGTTAATGACTCCATTAAACTGAAGTCACTGGTTGAGAAGAAAAAGATAAGAAAAATAAATATATTCAAGTATTTCAATATTACCATTTTGAGTTAAATCTTATTTGAGCATAATTCACATGCGTATGAAATAGAATACAAAAAATACATATCTCACTAGTTGTTAACTATATGCTATCTTTCTTGAAGCATGTGTGAGTGGAAATATCTAGAACAAGAGAAGCTGGTAAGGCTAATAATAGTGGGAAGACTTCAGGGGAAAAATGTCCAACAGAATATCCTGAGGCTGGATATTCAGGGACCATTGAATAATTCATTGGTGTCTAAAAACTAAACAGTTTAATCAATTCTTTGCCTATATTTTCTCTTCAGTTACAGAAGTAATTTCCAAAATTGCATGAACTAATTTGTTGTGCTGTCATACAATGGTAAGAAGATTGGACATAAAAATAGAAGATCTAGCCATGCATCTTTATTTTAGTATAGTTGTAAATTGGCCATTAAAATTCCATAAAATTCATATTTCTTATGAAATATTTTTTATTTCCAAAAATGATATAAATTAGAACAAATATTAGATACTACACAGACAATATGAAAGTTTCTTAGGAATACTAACAGAAAGAGGCAACTGGAAAAAGTTTTCTGGACAATATCCAGATTTATGAGGGAAATTATTATTTTTTGTGTGTGTGTGTGTTAGGATGTAGGAAGTTTATTATCATTTTTAAGCAAATTAAGAAATATTAAAATTGTTTGTTTCATTTTTTAAAATTTTATTTTATTTAAATTCAATTAATTAACATATAGTGTATTATTAGTTTCAGAGGTAGAGTTTAGTGATGTATCAGTTGCATATAACACCCAATGCTCATTACATCATATGCCCTCCTTAATGCCCATCATTCAGTAACCGCATCCCACCACCCACCTCATCCTAAAGCAACCCTCAGTTTGTTTCCTATAGTTAAGAGTCTCTTATGGTTTGTCTTCCTCTCTGATTTCATCTTATTTTATTTTTACCTAACTTCCCTTATATTCCTCTGTTTTGTTTCTTAAATTCCACATGTGAGTGAAATCATTTGATAATTGTCTTTCTCTTACTGACTTATTTCACTTAGTATAATACCCTCTAGTTCCATCCATGTCATTGCAAATTGTAAGATTTTATGCTTTTTGATGGCTGTTATATAATATAAAATATATTATATAATATATATGTATATACAGCCTCTTCTTTATCCATTCATCTTTCTATGGACATCTCGGCTCTTTCCATAGTTTGGCTATTGCGGACATTGCTGCTATGAACACTGGGGTGCATGTGTCCCTTCCTTTCACTACATCTGTATCTTTGCAGTAAATACCTAGTAGTGCAATTGCTGGGTCATAGGGTAGCTCTATTTTTAATGTCTTGAGGAACCGCCATACTGTTTTCCAGAGTGGCTGTATTGCTTTGCATTCCCACCAACAGTGTAAGAAGGTTCCCCTTTCTATGAAGGAAATTTTTCTTCTTTTTATTCCTCCCAAAAAAATTCTCTAGCATTTTGTCAGCTGCTTCTTTTTTTTGTTTGTTTGGATAAATCTGTGTTCATGCATAATCAACTTTTTACATGTATACACTACTGTGAGGACTATTCTGACCTGGTCTATCTAGTAAAAGTGTCCAAAGTATCTGTGAATTTATCAATAACTTTATGCCTCATAATTGTTCTTTGACTTTTCAGAAATCATACTGTACCTGTGTTACCCAAACAGAGGAAATAAAAATTATTTTGAGATCACATCCAGTCTGATTTGCTCCCCTAAGCCCTGAAAGCTGAATTATTAATTTCCTAAATTTAATGGAATAATAATATGCTAAATTTACTGACTAATGTATGTGTAGCTATTCAGCCAGTACAAAAAAATATTTTATCAAATCTATAAACCACCTTGAGAATCCCTAGCTTTATTTCTCGTTTTCTGATAGCACAAGAATGTAACACCTGTCATTACTTAGATCTATAATATGTGACAGGCTCTGTATTAGATCTTCTGCAGATATGATATCATTTTGTAACAACCATGGTGGGACTTTAACATTGCCATCTCTATACAGTTGATATGAAAACAGTGCAGTGATAGATGAATAACAGAAGCCAAGATTACATATCTCATAAGAGAAAGACCAGGATTGATGCTTGTTGATGCAAAATGAACAAAACTTTTAGAACTGCTAAGAAAAAAAAAAGGGGAGAGAGAGTTTTATTTGAGCCCAGGTGAGAATAGCCATCTGGGATACACAATCTTCACAAAGTAGAGAGTGCTCTGGAGAGAAAGAATATTTAATACAGGGTTATATACACACATATATATATACATTTGTCACATCATGAGTTACAAATTATCATGAGAAAGGATATTTTAGAAAATCACAAACTTTATTTTGTTTTTAGTACATGCAAGTTTGGAAGCTTCAGAAGTATGGGAACAGAACTTAGGGAGATTTTTATTCATATCTTTAATTTGATTTTTTTTTTTTTTAGGTTATCTGCTAATGAAGCAGATGTACAATGTGTGCTCAAGGCAGAAATAGAGCCATGCTTTGAAGTTTGGTGAAGCCATTCTGACCTTGGTGAAAATGCAGCTTCCCTGGGACATCAGGAGCAGGGCCCACAAACACTAAACATTGAATATTTCCTTTATCATACCTAGACTGTCTGGCCTTTAAGAAATTGCTATTAACCTCTCTGCTGTATGCTTTCAGGTAAAATACCAATAATATGGCAAACACACAAAAGCCAAATGATATTAAAAGTATTTTAAAGAAAATGAGAGTTTTATTCTGAATGAGATATGACTTGAAACAGGAAAATATAGATGAGATAGTTGATATTGGAAGTTCAGTTAAAATATTTTTAACTGCCTCTACCCCTCCTCTGCTTCTGCTCTGTCAAATAAATAAATAAAAACTTAAAAATATTTTAAATATCTGATATTGAAATAAATAATAACTAATCTTCGAAATACTGAGTGATGAGTATATTTTTAAATTATATTAGGAAGCCCTGGTCTGGTTATTTCATCTGAATCAGAGCTCTGTTATCAAAGATTTGGGATGAATTAATAAGGTAACAGTCTTTTTCCAGCCTATGTGATCTTACCCATCGAAATAGACACTCAAATATAAACTTAACTTTCCTTGGTGATGAAGAAGAAAGCTTCAATTTTCTTTTGGAGAATTGTTATCTATCCATGTAAAAAATGCTATTTATCTATTTAATTGATAATCATCAAGTTCCCTGAAGCTGGATGTGAGGGAGAAGTTCAGTCCCAAGATACAAAACAAAATTTTATAAAATGGTAAAAGTTTGCAAAACTAGTGGGTAATTCACCTCTGGTTCACTATCTCTGAGTTAAGAACAAAAGAGTGAGGGTACCTGGAGATTTCTCATCTCTTCTTAGAACGTCCTATTCCCTTCACAGTGGTAATGACATTGGTTCAGCCCTGTTCTCAGTGCTGGTTCTATGACCTGTGATAGTTACTGTGCGTTGATGAGGACAAATCCAAAAGGGGGCCATAATACAGTTTATGGAGAGAAGAAGATATATATTGACTATAATAGCTTTGTTCAGAATATGCATTATTGACTTAGAGATAGATATCTTTGTCAATCCACAGGAATCGAATATGTGGTCAATGGTTTCTATTGATACTCTGCAAGTGAGGCATGCCTGGTTTGGATGCTATTTTTAACCCTAAAAGGCCACAGTATAAAATAAATAAATAAATAGGGGCAGGGCAAGATGGCAGAGGAGTAGGAGTCCTGGATTTCATCTCCTCTCAGGAATTCAGCTGGATAGGGATCAAACCATTCTGAACACCTACAAACCTAACAGGAGATTGAAGAAAGGAATAGCAACAACTCTCTCATCAGAAAAGCGACCACTTTCTGGAAGGTAGGACGTGCAGAGAAGTGAATCCGAGGCGATATTCGGGAGGATAGACGGCGGGGGAGGGGCCTCCGTCGGCTGCTTCTGGCAAGTGATAGAGCCACGGAGCACAATCGGAACTTTTAAAAGTCTGCTCCGCCGAGGGACATCACTCTGGTGGCTAAGCAGGGGGTGGAACCCTCCGGGACAGTGTGGTCTCAGGACCCTTGGGGTCAAGAAAGACCGGGGGTGCCTGAGTGCGGCAGAGCTCCCAGGTAACGGAGCAGGGAAGCTGGCTGCAGAAGCGGAGCCCAGGCGCGGGCTCTCAGCTCGGGGTTGACATAAACCATGATCCGTGGCACAATCGGGCCACTGTTCCTCCAGCAGGGACCCAACAGGCGGCAGATCCAGGGAGACTCACCTTCTTCCCCTGGGAGGAGCCGCACGGGAGTGCACCGCAGGGAACTGCTGGGATTGGAGACTCCACCCAGGGTCGGGTGACAGAGATAGAAACGCGCGGTCACAAGCCAGGTGAGCAAGGAGTGCGGCCGGAGACCGGGGAGACGGGAGTGACTGACGGCTTTTCTCTGGGGGCTCACTAAGGACCAGGCCCCAAGTTCTTGGTCCTCCGGGGCAGGGGTTGGGAGGCCGCCATTTTCACTCTCCACCTCCAGAGCTATACGGAAAGCCGCAGGGAACAAAAGCTCCGGAGAGCAAACCCGAGCAGATTACTTAACCGGGAGGGGGCAAGGGTGGGGCAATTTCGCCTCCAGCAGAGACGTTTGCAAACCAAGGCAAGAGGCCCCTCCCCAGAAGATCAGCGAGAACAGCCAGCCAAGACCAAGTTTATCGATCAATGAGAACGGCAGAACTCCAGCGCTAGGGGACTACAGTACATAGAATTCATGGCTTTTTTACCATGATTCTTTAGTCTTTCAAAGTTAATTTTTCTTAACTGTCTTTTTTTCTTTTTTTCTTTTTAAATTTTTCTTTTTCCCTTTTTCAACCAACATCTTATCAATCCCTTTTTTAAAAAAATTTTTTATTTTTCATTTTTAGATTCATAATCTATCCCTTCATAGTAGGTACCCATATTTTTGGCTTATATATATAAGTTGTTCTCTCTTTAAAATTTTGAGATAGTTTCTTCTAACAGATCAAAATATACCCTAAATCTCTAGTATATGGTGTTTTCTATTCCCCTGCCTGATCACATCCTCTCCCTTTTTTTTTCTTTTTTCTTTTTTTAAATCCTCTTCTTTCTTTTTTCAAACAAGTTCTTATCAATTCCTTTTATAAAATTTTTTATAATTTCCATGTTTACAGTCATATTCCATCCCTTCATCATAAAACCCTTATTTTTGTACATATATAAGTTTTTCTTTCTTTAAAATTTTGGGAGGCACGTTTTTTTAAAAGACCAAAATACACCCCAAATCTAGTGTGTGGCACTGATCTATATACCAGCATGATCATATTTGATCACATTCTGTTTTTTTTTGTTGTTGTTTTGTTTTTTTTTTGTTTTTATCATTATCTTTTTCTTTTTTCTCTCTTTCCATTTCTTTTCCACTGCTTCAGGTCTTTTCTGATTTGTTTAGAGTATATTTTCTTGGGACGTGGTTACTCTGCTAGCATTTTGTTCTCTCATTAATCTATTCTCCTCTTCACAAAATGACAAGATGGAAAAAATCACCTCAACAAAAAGAACAAGAGGTAGTACCGACTGCCAGGGATGTGCTCAATATGGACATCAGTACGATGTCGGATCTAGAGTTCAGAATCATCACTTTAAATATACTAGCTGGGCTTGAAAAAAATATGGAAGTTATTAGAGAAACCCTTTCTGGAGAAGAAAAAGAACTAAAATCTAACCAAGTCAAAATCAAAAAGGCTATTAATGAGGTGCAATCAAATATGGGGGCGCTAACTGCTAGGATAAATGAGGCAGAAGAGAGAATCAGTGATATAGAAGACCAAATGCTGGAAAATAAAGAAGCTGAGAAAAAGAGAGATAAACAATTATTGGATCATGAGGGCAGAATTCGAGAGATAAGCGATACCATAAGACGAAACAACATTAGAATAATTGGGATCCCAGAAGAAGAAGAAAGAGAGAGAGGGGCAGAAGGTATAATGGAGCAAATTATAGCAGAGAACTTCCCTAATTTGGGGAAGGAAACAGGCATCAAAATCCAGGAGGCACAGAGAAACCCTCTCAAAATCAATAAAAATAGGTCAACACCCCGACATCTAAGAGTAAAACTTACGAATCTCATAGACAAAGAGAAAATCCTGAAAGCAGCTCAAGAGAAGAGATATGTAACCTACAATGGTAGAAACATTAGATTGGCAACAGACCTATCCACAGAGACCTGGAAGGACAGAAAGGACTGGCAGGATATATTCAGAACATTAAATGAGAAAAATATGTAACCAAGAATACTCTATCCAGCTAGGCTGTCACTGAAAATTGAAGGAGAGATAAAAAGCTTCCAAGACAAACAATAACTAAAGGAATGTGCAAACACAAAACCTGCCCTACAGGAAATCTTGAAAGGGGTCCTCTAAGCAAAGAGAGAGCCTAAAAGCAACATAGACCAGAAAGGAACACAGACAATATACGGTAACAGTCACCTTACAGGCAATACAATGGCACTAAATCCCTATCTTTCAAAAGTTACTCTGAATGTAAATGGGCTAAATGCCCCAATCAAAAGACACAGGCTAACAGACTGGATTAAAAAACAAGACCCATCGATAGGCTGTCTGCAGGAGACTCATTTTAGAACCAAAGACACCCCCAGATTGAAAGTGAGGGGGTGGAAAACCATTTACCATGCTAATGGACACCAAAAGAAAGCTGGGGTGGCAATCCTTATATCAGACAAATTAGAGTTTAAACCAAAGACTGTAATAAGAGATGAGGAAGGACATTATGTCCTACATAAAGGATCTATCCAACAAGAAGATTTAACAATTGTAAATATCTATGCCCCTAACATGGGAGCAGCCAATTATATAAGGCAATTAATAACAAAAGCAAAGAAACACATCGACAACAATACAATAATAGTGGGGGCTTTAACACCCCACTCACTGAAATGGACAGATCATCTAAGCAAAAGATCAGAAAGGAAATAAGGACTTTAAATGACACACTGGACCAAATGGACTTCACAGACATATTCAGAACATTCCACCCCAAAGCAACGGAATACACATTCTTCTCTAGTGCCCATGGAACATTCCCTAGAAGAGATCACATCCTAGGTCATAAATCAGGTCTCAACCGGTACCAAAAGATTGGGAATGATCCCTGGCTATTTTCAGACCACAATGGTTTGAAACTAGAAACTCAATCACAAGTGGAAAGTCAGAAAGAACTCAAATACATGGAGGCTAAAGAGCATCCTACTAAAGAATGAATGGGTCAATCGAGGAGATTAGAGAAGAATTAAAAAAAATTGCATGGAAACCAATGAAAATGAAAACACAACTGTTCAAAATCTTTGGGATGCAGCAAAGGCAGTCCTAAGAGAAAAGTATATAGCAATACAAGCCTTTCTCAAGAAACAACAAAGGTCTCAAGTACACAACCTAACCCTACACCTAAAGGAGCTCGAGAGAGAACAGCAAATAAAGCCTAAACCCAGCAGGAGAAGAGACATAATAAAGATCAGAGCAGAAATCAATGAAATAGAAACTAAAAGAACAGTAGAACAGATCAACGAAACTAGGAGTTGGTTCTTTGAAAGAATTAACAAGATTGATAAACCCCTGGCCAGACTTATCAAAAAGAAAAGAGAAATGACCCAAATCAACAAAATCATGAATGAAAGAGGAGAGATCACAACCAACACCAAAGAGATACAAACAATTCTAAGAACATATTATGAGCAACTCTATGCCAGCAAATTAGATAACCTGGAAGAAATGGATGCATTCCTAGAGATGTATCAACTACCAAAACTGAACCAGGATGAAATAGAAAACCTGAACACACCTATAACCACTAAGGAAATGGAAGCAGTCATCAAAAATCTCCCAAAAACCAGAAGCCCAGGGCCAGATGGCTTCTCAGGGGAATTCTACCAAACATTTCAAGAAGAATTAATACCTATTTTTCTGAAACTGTTCCAAAAACATAGAAATGGAAGGAAAACTTCCAAACTCATTTTATGAGGCCAGCATTACCTTGATCCCCAAACCAAAGACCCCATCAAGAAGGAGAATTACAGACCAATATCCCTGATGAACATGGATGCAAAAATTCTCACCAAAATACTAGCCAATAGGATCCAACAGTACATTAAAAGGATTATTCACCACGACCAAGTGGGATTTATCCCTGGGCTTCAAGGTTGGTTCAACATCCGCAAATCAATCAACGTGATACAATACATTAACAAAAGAAAGAACAAGAATCATATCATCCTCTCAATAGGTGCAGAAAAAGCTTTTGACAAAGTACAGTATCCTTTCTTGATCAAAACTCTTCAGAGTATAGGCATAGAGGATACATACCTCAATATCATAAAAGCCATCTATGAAAAACCCACTGCGAATATCATTCTCAATGGGGAAAAACTGAGAGCTTTCCCCCTAAGGTCAGGAATGCGGCCAGGATGTCCACTATCACCACTGCTATTCAACATAGTATTAGAAGTCCTAGCCACAGCAATCAGACAACAAAAAGAAATCAAAGGCATCCAAATTGGCAAAGAAGAAGTCAAACTCTCACTCTTGGCAGATGATATGATACTTTATGTGGAAACCCCAAAGACTCCACCCCAAAACTGCTAGAACTCATACAGGAATTCAGTCAAGTGGCAGGATATAATATCAATGCACAGAATTTAGTGGCATTCCTATACACCAACAACAAGACAGAAGACAGAGAAATTAAGGAGTTGATCCCATTTACAATTGCACCCAAAACCATAAGATACCTAGGCATAAATCTAACCAAAGAGGTAAAGGGTCTTTACTCAGAAAATTATAAAATACTCATGAAAGAAATCGAGGAAGACACAAAGAAATGGAAAAACGTTCCATGCTCATGGATTGGAAGAACAAATATTGTGAAGATGTTAATGCTACCTAGAGCAATTTACACATTTAATGCAATCCCCATGAAAATACCACCAACTTTTTTCAAAGAAATGGAACAAGTAATCCTAAAATTTGTATGGAACCAGAAAAGACCCCGCATAGCCAGAGGAATGTTGAAAAAGAAAAGCAAAGCCGGCGGCATCACAATTCCGGAGTTCCCACTCTATTACAAAACTGTCATCATCAAGACAGTATGGTACTGGCACAAAAACAGACACATAGATTAATGGAACAGAATAGAGAGCCCAGGAATGGACCCTCAACTCTATGGTCCACTCATCTTTGACAAAGCAGGAAAGAATGTCCAATGGAACAAAGACAGTCTCTTCAACAAATGGTGTTGGGAAAATTGGACAGCCAAATGCAGAAGAATGAAACTGGACCTTTTCCTTACACCACACACAAAAATAGACTCCAAATGGTTGAAAGACCTCAATGTGAGACAGGAGTCCATCAAAATCCTGAAGGAGAACACAGGCAGCAACTTCTTCAACCTCAGCCACAGCAACTTCTTCCTAGAAACATCGCCAAAGGCAAGGGAAGCAAGGGCAAAAATGAACTATTGGGACTTCATCAAGATAAAAAGCTTTTGCAAAGCAAGGAAACAGTCAACAAAACCAAAAGTCAACCGACAGAATGGGAGAAGATATTTGCAAATGACATATCAGATAAAGGGCTAGTATCCAAAATCTATAAAGAACTCATCAAACTCAACACCCAAAGAACAAAGAATCCAATCAAGAAATGGGCAGAAGACATGAACAGTTTTCCAAAGAGGACATCCAATTAGTCAACAGACACAAGAAAAAGTGCTCAACATTGCTTGGCATCAGGGAAATCCATATCAAAACCTCAATGAGATACCACCTCACACCAGTCAGAATGGCTAAAATTAATAAGTCAGGAAATGACAGATGTTGGCGGGGATGCGGGGAAAGGGGAACCCTCCTACAGTGTTGGTGGGAATGCAAGCTGGTGCAGCCACTCTGGAAAACTGTATGGAGGTTCCTCAAAAAGTTGAAAATAGCGCTACCATATGATCCAGCAATTGCACTACTGGGTATTTACCCCAAAGATGTAAAAGTAAGGATCCGAAAGGGTACGTGCACCCTGATGTTTATAGCAGCAATGTGCAGAATAGCTAAACTGTAGAAAGAGGCATGATGTCCATCAACAGATGAATGGATAAAGAAGATATGATATATATATATATATACAACGGAATATTATGCAGCCTTCAAAAGGAATGAGATCTTGCCATTTGCAACGACATGGATGGAACTGGAGGGTATTATGTTGAGCGAAATAAGTCAAACAGAGAAAGACATGTATCATATGACCTCAGTGATGAGGAATTCTTAATTGCAGGAAACAAACTGAGGGTTGCCTGAGTGGGGGTTGGGGTTGGAGGGATTGGGTGACTGGGTGATAGACACTGGGGAGGGTATGTGCTCTGGTAAGTGCTGTGAATTGTGCAAGACTGTTGAATCTCAGATCTGTACCTCTGAAACAAATAATGCAATATATGTTAAGGGAAAAAAAAAAGAACAAGAAGATAGCAGGAGGGGAAGAATGAAGGGGGGAAATCAGAGGGGTAGACGAACTATGAGAGACAATGGACTCTGAAAAATGAGCTGAGGGTTCTAGAGGCGAGGGGGGTGGGAGGATGGGTTAGCCTGGTGATGGTTATTGAGGAGGGCACGTTCTGCATGGAGCACTGGGTATTATGCACAAACAATGAATCATGGAATACTACATCTAAAACTAATGATGTAATATATGGGGATTAACATAACAATAAAATTAATTAATTAACTAATTAATTAATAAGTGCCTGCTCAGATCAGCAGGGAAATATATTTCTCCAGGTTTTATAATTTAAAATTTATTGACTTTTGCCCATGTCCTTTTTTATTACTCTCATCTCAACTTATTTATATTGCTTTAGTTAGTATATTTAATCCAACTCAGATTTTCTATTGATTTAAATTTGGAAGTACGAAAATCAGTGAAATTTAGTTAGAAATAGGTTATTACATAGAGATTAATGCTTGATTCTGGCACTTTTTCTCCACGACATTGCATTTTTAAAGTACATATTCTGAGTTTCCATCTATCCTCATTGGTGAAATGGAGAATAAAAACAGTGGTAAACTTTGAGTTGTTCTGAGGGTTAAACAGTGAATGCAAAGCCTTAGCCCAATACTTAGCCCACATTGAGCTGCCAATTAAATGTGATAATGATTATTATTTGAAATCCAAATCTAGCCTATATTTTTTTAAATCATAGTTTTAACATCTGGAATTTTTAAATTAATTATGAGGTGATTTTTAATGATTAATGGAAGGAAAAATTCCAATACTACATTTGGAATTATTGAATAATTATTATAATAAAAGAATAAGCAGATTGTGTTAAGCAGCATAAAAGATAATTCAATTAAATCTGATTATCATTAAAATGACTTTATTCAATAAATATTTAAAGATCACACTTCATACTAGTCATTATGCTATATTATATTTAATTAAAACCAAGAAGGAATTCAATATATGTCCTCAATTTTCTCAGGGTTAATGGTAAAACAATTAATCAACATGCATTGGGATGATGGAAAAATTATTAGATATACAACAATTTTGCATAATAATTAGCACACTTAATTTGGTCTTGGATAGGATTATAGAAAATCTAATCAAAACATTGAATGTAGTATTATTCTGGAAATGTAAGCAATTTTCAGTGAATGTGGAAGGAAAGAGAAGAGGGGAAATAATTTCCAAGCAAAAATAAGGAGGTATGAAGTACAAATGTGTCTGAGAAATGGCAAATGGTTTCACTAGAAGACAATGACAGTATGGAATATTATGCAGCCTTCAAAAGGAATGAGATCTTGCCATTTGCAATGACATGGATGGAACTGGACACAACTGTGTCATGTGAACAAAATAGGACTTGTTCAGATTATTATATTATAGTAAGTTATTGTGTTGTTCTGTAAGCATAAAGGAGAATTTGGAAATTTCTGAGACAGGAACTTATATGTGTTTTTCCCCACTTTTTAGAAAGATAGCTCTAAAGGCAACAGAGAATAAAGGGAGGTACTATGTTGTCCATTTTGAGCTAAGACTGTTTACGAGGACCAATTGATTTGTAGAAAAATATCAATTTAATTAGGGCACCTGGGTGGCTCAGTTGTTTAAGCAACTGCCTTCGGCTCAGGTCATGACCCTGGAGTCCCTGGATTGAGTCCCGCATTGGGCTTCCTGCTCGGCAGGGAGTCTGCTTCGTCCTCTGACCCTCTCCCCTCTCATGCTCTCTCACTCTCTCTCTCTCAAATAAATAAAATCTTTTAAAAAAATCAATTTAATTAAATCATACATAAGGATGTGCTTGTAATAACTAGTTACCAGAATAAAATAAAATTTATATAATAAATAAAACTATGTATAAAAGAATTTAGACAAATTCATTTTAATTGTCAATCAGGATGCAGGCACTCTGACAAATGAATATCACCAACCCCTTCTTAGAGGGAAAAGATTGAGGTCATTTTGTGTTTTCTGACTTCTAGAGCTCAGAGCATTTTTCAGAAGTTCATATTGATGTTTTATTTATGTGTCATTTATTCTGCTACTGTATTTAATCCTGAGAACAGGATTAGTTAAAAATTTAAAAATGTTAATGTCAGTGTTTTAAATCTCACAAAGTCGGTAAAATTTGGTACAAGTAACAAACTTACTCATTGTTATACAATCTGACATTGGTGACAGGAAGATCTGGATCCAGGGAATCCCATGAAGAAACTCACTCATGTTGTAATTTATAAGATAATTGCTATGCTGATGCATATCTCAGAGCACAAAATATTCTCCCAAGCTATCAAGTACATCACCATCATGATCACTGTTTTCAAATGCCTTCATCTGCACCACGGCAGCCACCCTGTTCTATGGAACTAGAGTGGTACAATGTACTGTATGCTTTCATATTCCCGAATGTCTTTTCATTTTAGGCCACTTTCCAATACGGAAGTTTAAGTCAGAGGTGCTTCTAATTCAAGCTTTGTTCAAGGAGAATGCTTCATTTTCACAGCTTAGGTAGTGAAAAAGAGATGAAAATGACCACTTTTCAATTTTTAAAAATTTTGAAAATATCAAAGAGAGGGAGTAATCAAAGATCAGTGTGATGGGAAATATGTAAAAATATGTAAATATGTAAAAATATAAAAGGTGGTGGGAGTTAGGGGAGTGTGCAAATGACGGGGTACAAATTGCAGCTCTACCCTCAGCAGGGTAATAAACTACCTTGGTTAGCCTGGGAGAGCCCCTGTTTTGTCACTGAAAGTCTCACATCTTGGGAAACTCCGTCTCAAGAAAACTGGGATAGCTGGTCACCCTGGAACACCTGAAGCCAGGGCAATGTCTATTTATGAGAATCTCAGCCACGCATTCTCTTCAAAAGCATTTTATTTTCTAAGTTTGGGAAAATGTAATTTTACAAATTCAACTTTTAACTCCTAACTCTCATTGTTTAAGTCTATCACAGAGTCCACAATCCAATTGGGAAGTTTTTCCATGGAGTAGGAGGGAAATAATGGGACCACTGAACAAAGTCTTCCATAAATATTAAATTAGCTGGATTCCAAGCTTTCCTATAGTAATGAGTCATGTGCTTCAAAACTGTTAATAATTATCATAGGATCTTACGAACAATAGAAAGAGCCCAGATGTCCATCAACAGATGGTTGGATAAAGAAGACATGATTAGATAGATAGATAATGGAATATTACTCAGCCATAAAAAGAATGCAGTCTTGCCATTTGCAATGCTGTGAATGGAACTAGAGGGTGTTATGTTAAGCAAAATAAGTCAGTCAGAGAAAGACAAATACTATATGATTTCACTCAAATGTGGAATTTAAGAAACAAAACAGATGAAGGTAAGAAAAGGAATTAAAAATAAAATGAAAATGAGAGGGAGACCAACCATAAGAGATTCTCAACTCTAGGAAACAAACAGGGTTGTTGGAGGGGCACGGGTGAGGGGATGGGATAACTGGGTGATGGGCATTAAGGAGGCCATGTGATGTGATGAGCACTGGGTGTTATATGCAACTCACTAAATTCTACCTCTGAAACTATTAATACACTATATGTTATTTAAATTGAACTTAAAAAATAAAATTTAAAAATAAACAAAAAACAAAATACAAAACAGAACTAAAAGGATCTTATAAGAGATATATCAAAATGAAGCATTGAGAATCACTTCATAACAAAGTCTTCTGGAAAGTAAAGAACAGCTTATCTGGTGATATGTGGATCCTGCAGACAGCAGGCAGGAGTTTAAAACCTCATTTTGCCATTTGCTGCACATTCTCTTGGGAGGCTATATTGCCTGCTTCTTTGTCAATATTTTCCCAAAGGGATCTTCCAAACAAAGCTACCTACCTAACTCCTTCAGGAAGAGCCCTAAGATTATTGCAGCTTAGCTCCAATCTCTTCTACTCACTCTTACTTCAGGTCTCTAGTAATGATTATACTATTTTATGGTGATTTATTCGTTTCTGATATATGACTTTATATCTGATTTATATCTCTGCAATTAGAAAGATTTTGAAAGTAGAAATACTTTATATTTCTCTTCTATTTCTTGCTCTACCCTCTCTCATCTATACCATACACACAAACTGGAATATTCAAAATAACTTTAGTTCCCTCATTTATTTAAGAGAGAAATGTCAGTAAAAGATGTTTTTAAAAATTAAATTCTATAATTTTGGTAACTATAAATAACTTAAATTTTACTAACTTAATCATTTTCAAGTATACAGTTCCTTAGTGCTAATAATATTCATCTTGTTTACAATCTCCAGAACATTTTATCTTATAATGCTGAAATTCTATACTCAATTTCTTCTTTCTCTGTACCCACAGTCCCTGACAACCACAATTATGCTTTCTGATTCTATGAGTTTGACTATCCTAGATAACTCTTATAAGTGGAATCATAGAGTATTTGTCTTTTTGTAACTGGGTTATTTTATTTAGTGTAATGTTCTCAAGGTTCATCCATGTTGTAACATGTGTAAGAAAATCCTTCTTTTTAAAGATTGAATAATATTCTACCGTGGAATACCATATTGTGTTTACTCATTTATCTATTGATGTGCACTTGAGTTGCTTCTACCTTTTGGCTATTGTAAATAATGCTAGTATGAATACTGGTGTGCAAATATCTCTTTGAGATCTTGCTACCAATTCTTTTAGATATATACCCTGAAATAGAATTGCTGTAAAAGTATTTGGGTATCAAATAAGTGTACATATTTTCAATACAGTTGTAAAATAAGAGTCTATCACAGATTCTTACATATGATGGGCAGAATGTACACATCAAATAAAGCTATTTCTGAGACATTTTTAAAGCAGCATAGACCATTTTGATACATTGAGAAGTCATGAAAACCCATTTTAAACAACCTTGCTAATTAAACCTTGATGTTAGATAAATGAAATATTCTAAAAAAAAAAAAAAAAAGATTTCCCAGATATATTAAGTATTCCTACCACACCACTAATAGCATATACTAACCTAAGTTTAGGTGACTTTGTTCTAAACTTCAACTCATGCATATTTGATGTAAAAGAAATTAATTAAGAATCAGGCAAACAATATAAATACATTTATCATCAAATTAGTATCCCCTCTTTTTGACTGAATTATAATCCATGAATGGATTTTTTTTTTCTTGCAATGTGCCTAAAAAAGAACAAAGAAGTTACTTGGTTCAGACATATTTCTACCTAGGACAAAATTTCACGGTAAATATAAAAATTAGAATGTCTACAAATACTTACTTTAGTTCTCTGCAGGGTATCATCATGGTCAACGGTGACCTGTGTTCAATTACTAGACAAAATGAAAATAAAGATAATAGTTCTTTTCAGTTGCAGTCAACAGACTTCTTTTATGTTTGCCTAAGTATTATTAATTATATTTAAGATCAATCAGAACGTTTCCTGACTCAAAAACAAGGGGCCAAAGGGGACAGCATCTCAGATCAGTTTCTCATGGTTAGATTAATATGGATCTCAGTGGAGCAATTAAAAAAAACTGCACTGATTACTAATTACAATGTGTCATCATTTCTCTATAAACACAGACCTGTGTAGAGTCCAGGTGTCCAAGTTGTATCCTGAGATGATATCTTCAGTAATGAGAGATATTGGGAATGTTTTACAGAGACAAAAAGATATTCAAAGCACAAATGGATGGACATTGTTATAAAAGCAGTTATATCTGCCTGGACAATGAAAACCTCTTTCCCAATAAAAAGTGAACATAGGAAGGAGTGGCAGGAAACAGATTCAAAAGCAAAGGTCAAAACAAAGGTCATAAAAGTTAATTTAGCCCTCTACACTGTGAAGGAGAGGGTGTTTGTAAATAAACTACGGGATGACATTTGATTTTAATAAATATAACAAACTCCTCAGCGAAATTTCTTTCTGAACTGATTCACATTATTTGAAAATCTGTTCTGCCCATCGTTTTGGTGTTTGTCAATTCCCATACACAAATGCAACAATGTGTGATGTACTCACAAGGAAACAACATCATCTCTGTTTCTCTACTAAATATCCTCATAGTTTTTTACGCAAGCAATGAATCATGGAACACTACATCAAAAACTAATGAGGTACTGTATGGAGACTAACATAACATAATTTAAAAAGAAATATCTTCATAGTTTCAAATGTCCATTGGAATTCAAACCCAGATTTCATGTTTACCATATAGGCTTCCTTCCTCGATTTATTTATCTCAGAGAAAAAGTACACAGGTGATATTAGATCATTTTTCATGGTCTTTTAAAACTGCCAGGCAGTGATCTAAGTTCTTATTTTATGTTTAAAATAAACATGATGTTCCTAAATATTAGCCAAGTATATCAGACTGTCAAATAGAAAAGAAGGAATGTGAACCAATTATAAATAATAGTAGTCACATGGCTAAGTAGAAATTAAATACTTAGACTCTAAAGAATGTTTGCTGCTGAACCAGTGGACCTAACTTGCTTTGGTAATATCTTTGCAAGTAAAATGGCCTCCTTCCTCTTATAATGATGAAAATGATTGTCAGATTCAAAGTGATTATCACTTTGAATAAATACCTTTAAATAATATGTGACAGTTATAGGTGCAAATGAGTGACTGGACAATGGATCAGAATAACCTAAAATTAAAAATTTAGTGTGCAAGAGTCTGCTCTGGGATGCTGAACTAAGAGGGCCCTTCAAACACATTGCTGTGTGCCCATGAGTACCATCTAGCTCTGCCATTAGGAGGGAGAAGGGGGAGTCTGTAAGACTGTGAGGAGGAAAGCAGGATGGGTCTCTGCCAGTTTGCTTTCCCTGATCTCTCTCCCTGCTGGCATCTCTATCAGTTCTATTACCTGGACTTTTGATTTAAAATACCACACATTGTCATATTCTTTCTCTAAGTCTGTCAAGTGAAGTCATATGTCTACAATGAAACTAGAGTGTGCACAGGGAGTTTGTTTTATGATATATTTGTGGTTGCAGTGTCCCTCTGTCGTTATGAAAATGTCTTCTTTATCTAACAAAGAAAATGCTTTATTTCCTATGTATTGTTATAGAATAAGTATGCCATCTCTCTTTTGCTTAGTCTTACATGGTATATCATTTTCCATCTTTTTATTGATATCTTTTCTTTGTCTTCATTTGAAAATACTATATCAGGGGCGCCTGGGTGGCTCAGTCATTAAGTGTCTGCCTTCAGCTCAGGTCATGATCCCAGGGTCCTGGGATCAAGCCCCACATCTGGTTCCCTGCTCCATGGGGAGCCTGCTTTTCCCTCTACCTTTGCCTCTCTCCCTGCTTTTGCTCTTTCTCGCTATCTCTGCAACTATCTGTCTCTCTGTATCAAATAAATAAATTAAATATTTTAAAAAGAATGATATATTCATTTCAATCTAGTCAGAATAAGACATTCAACAAAGTACATAATTCTTTCATGATAAAATCTCCAAACAAATTGGATATATAAGGAAAAATAATTCAACATAGTAAAGGACATATATGACAAGCCTACAGCTAAAATCATGCTCAGTCAAGAAATGTTGAATGCTTTTCCTTTCAGATTAGAAATAAGATGAATGTGCCTGCTATTATCCCTCTGATTTGACATAGTACTGGAAGACCTACCTAGAACAATTTAGGGCATCCAAATTGTAAAGAAAAAATTAAAATTGTTATTTGCAAGTGATAAAATCTTATATATAGAAAATTCTAAATTTTCATCAAAGAAAGGAGCTAATCAATAAATTCAATAAAATTTCACAATATGTAACATTGGGTGCATTTCTAGATGTTAGCAATAAAATATGTGAAAAAGAAATAAAGAAAACAATACATTCACAATAATAAAGACAATAATATACTTGGAAGTAATTTAACCAAGGAAATGAAAGATCAGTACACTGAAAACTATAGGACTTTAATGAAATAAATTGAAGAAGTCATAAACAAATGGAAAGATATGCCATATTTAGGATTTGGATAATTAATATTGATTGATAAAATAGTCAGAGGGTTTCTGGGTAGCTCAGTCAGTTAAGCATCCAACTCTTGGTTTCAGCTCAGGTCATGATCTCAGGGTTGTGGGATTCAGCCCCACACTTGGGTGTTCTGTTTGAGGTTTTCTCTCTCCCTCTCCATCTGCCCTCCCTCCTCAGATAAACAAATAAAATCTCAAAAAATAAAATATTAATAATATCCAAAACCATCTAAGTTCAGTGCAATTCTTCTTTTTTCTTTTTTTAGTTTAAATTCATTTTTAATCAAATTCCAATGACATTTTTGAAAAAATAGAAAAAGAAATCCTAAAAAAATTTATTTAACTACAAAAGACACAGAATCACCAAAGCAATTCTAAGAGAAGAATAAAGATAGAAGCATCATACACCCTGATTTCAAACTACACTGAAAATCTGTTGTAATCAAAATATTAGGATACTCATATAAACATAGAGTAGTAGATCAATGGAACACAATAGAGATTGCAGAAAAATGGAACAAAACAAAACACACATGTGTAGTCAACTAATATTTGACAAGAGAATCAACAATTCTCAATGAGGAGAGGATAGTCTCTTCAATAAATGGTGGTGTGAAAACTGAATAACCACATGCAAAAAAAAATGAAATTTGATCTTTATCTTATGCAATGTGCAAAAAAACCCTCAAAATGAATTAAAGACTTAAACATAATACTTAAACCCCTAAAACTCCCGGTAGAAAACAGTACAAAACTTATTTTCATTGGTCATGACAATAATTTTATTGCATACAGCAAAACTAAAACAACAAAGGTAAAAATAAGTAAGTGGGATTACATTAAAGTCAAAAGCCTATGTACAACAAAGTAATCACAAAATGAAGGCAACCTACTAAATGATGGAAAATATTTGCAAACCATACATCTGATTGGTGTTAGTATCCAAAATATAAAAAGAACTACAATTACTCAATAATAAAATATTCCAATTAAAAAAATGAGTGATGAGACTGAATAGACTTTTCTTTTTTTTTTGGAAAGAAGATATACAAATGACAATGGGTAAATGAAAAATGCTCAACATGACTCATCATTAGGGAAACGCCCATCAAAAACATAATGAGAGGGCACCTGGGTGGCTCAGTTGGTTGGGCAACTGCCTTCGGCTCAGTTCATGATCCTGGAGTCCCGGGATCGAGTCCCGCATCGGGCTCCCTGCTTGGCGGGGAGTCTGCTTCTCCCTCTGACCCTCCTCCCTCTCATGCTCTCTGTCTCTCATTCTCTCTCTCTCAAATAAATAAATAAAATCTTAAAAAAAAAAAAACATAATGAGAGGGGTGCCTGGGTGGCTCAGTCGTTAAGCGTCTGCTTTTGGCTCAGGTCATGATCCCAGGGTCCTGGGATTGAGCCCCGCATTGGGCTCCCTGCTTGGCAGGAGGCCTGCTTCTCCCTCTCCCACTCGCCCTACTTGTGTCCCCTCTCTCACTGTCTCTCTCTCTGTCAAATAAATAAAAATAAAAAATCTTTTAAAAAAAGAAACCAATTGATTTAAAAAAAAAAAAACCATAATGAGAAATCACCTCACACCAGTTAGAATGCCCATCATAAATAAGACAAGAAATAACAAGTATCGGTCGAGATATGGAGAAAAGCAAACTCTGTGCACTGTTGCTGGGAATGTAAATTGGCCACCCATTGTAGAAAATAATATAGAGATTCCTCAAAAAGTTAAATAGAACTACCATATTATCTAATAGTCCCACTTCTGGATATATGTCCAAAGGAACTTAAAACAGGAATTCTAAAAGAAATTGACATTACCATCTTTATTGCCACATTATTCACAATATCCAAGATATAGATACAATTTACATGTTTGTCAATGAGTTAATGGATAAAGATGTGGTGTATGTATGTTTATATATATGTATACATACACAAAACAAAATATTACTCAGCCTTAGGAAAAAATAAAGTCTTTCCATTTGTGACAATGGAAGAAACTTGAGGGCATTATGCCAAGTAAAATAAGTTATATGTAAATTACATCTCAAAGAACTGGGGAAAACAAGCAAAAAACAAAATAATTTATACTAGGCTTACACTCAAATGTAAGCATCAAACTTCAAGTAGAAAACATTTAATTTTTAGTAATATATTAGATTATTAATTAGCAGCATAACTATATTTATCTGCAAAAATTCTAAAAAATTTACTTACATGATCAGCACTTCCTATAGTCAAGAATTATCCCAAGTATTGAGTTTAAATTGGTGAATCTTACAGAATTTTAGTTCCAGTGAACTAAATGGAGTTTAGCGATCTTGGTGAGTTGGTACACATTAAGTGCTCAGAATTGTGCTTAGCATATTGGAAATGCTAAATGAGAGTTTGATATTAGTATTGATTTTTCTTATAATGGATGTGCAGTTAAACAATTTTGTTAACATTTGATTAGCACATACTAATACCCAAATATCCACAAGTATTTTAGAGGAGTCATGGTTGTTTCTGCACTAGGAGATTTTCTTATATGAATAAATATATTTGTTAGTCAAGAAAAGAGTTTGCGGCACGCCTGGGTGGCTCAGTCGTTAAGCATTTGCCTTCCACTCAGGTCGTGATCCTGGGGTCCTGGGATCGAGCCCCATGTCCTGCTCCCTGCTCAGTGGTAGCACTCCTTCCTCACCGCCTCCCCATCTCTCTCTCTCTCTCAAGTAAATAAATCAATAATCTTAAAAAAGATTAAAAAAAAAAAAGAGTTTGCATTATGCCATATTCTTTTCACACTTTTATAACAGAAATATATAGTGATATATTTCATTCTTGAAAATTTTGTATTCAGTAGCCCATCATAGTTCCTTAAAATAAAATACATATATAAATTATTTTTTTTACAAATTTCTATAATAATTGCTAAAAAAAAAAGCTTGCACATTGAGTTATCATTGTAATTATTGGTAAAGTATTGATCACTAAATAAAGTTGTTCTCATAAAAAAAACATAAAACTATTAGTGACATCAGATACATTCACAATGTTGTACAAATATCACCATTATGTAGGTCCAGAACATTTTGTTAATTTCAACATAAAACTGTGTACCCAGGGGATTTGGAAAAGATGGTGGAGGAGTAGGGGACCCTATTCCAACTGGTCACTAGAATTGAGCTGGATATCTACAAGCCATTCTGAGGACCCACGGAATCAGCCTGAGACGTAAAAAGATAGATTTGGTTCTCTACAAACAGAAAATCGCAGGTGGTTGGTTTCGAGGTATGAAGCAGGGAGCCCTGATTCTGCAGGCAGATATCAGAGGATAAACAGCAGTGGGAGGGAGCCTGGCTGTGGGGATCCTACACCACTGGTGAGCGACAGCCTCGCGGGCTGGGGACTGGGCACAGACTCGCAGACCGGTAGCTGCAGGGAGGGGAATTTAGATGGAAACCAGAGCAGCAGGGCCACAAGTTAGAACTGGGAGTGGCTGGCAGTTTTAGAAGTACAAGGGCAGAGACGTGCCCCGACCTGGAGGCAGGACTGGGAGCGCTGTGGAGGGGCGCATAACCCAGGACTACAGTTTAGAGCAGCACGGACAGAAACGGAGACAGTGTGGCCTGGAGAGCTCACTGAAGAATAGACAGCAGTCTCTCTGCTCTGAGGCAGAGTGTTGGAAATAGTCTCTTCTGCTCTGACTCTCAGAAGAGATACAGAAATCTGCCAGGGAAAGCCACCAGAGAACAAAAGCCCCCCCAAAATTGGTTCCCACTGGGCCCATCCCCTGCCACAGAGGGGCAGGGCAACTCTGCCCAAACAGGGTTGCCTGAGTAACAGCATGGCAGGCCCCTCCCCCAGAAGACAGGCTGGGAAAACAAGAGGCCAGCAACCCTAAGGTCCCTAGAAAACAGGTGCATCTTGCTTGGGTTCTGGTCAATAATTTAGACTCTATACATTCGCTCAACCACCCATCAACAGAATGACTAGGAAGAGGAACCACCAAAATAGGAAAGACTCAGAGATTATGACTTATGCGGCAGAATTACAAATGGATGTAGATATAACCAAGATGTCAGAGATGGAATTCAGGCTAGCAATTGTGAAGACAATAGGTAGAATGGAGAAATCAATTAATGGCAACATAGAGTCACTAAGGGCAGAAATGAAAGCTGAATTGGCAGAACTTAAAAATATTATCAATGAGATCCAATCTAATCTAGATAATCTAACAGCTAGGGTAAGTGAGGCAGAAGAACAAATCAGTGACCTGGATGACAATTTAATAGATAAAAAGGGAAAAGAGGAGGCCAGGGAAAAACTCAGATCCATGAAAATAGAATCAGAGAAATAAGTGACACCATGAAGCGTTCCAATGTCAGAATTATTGGAATCCCAGAGGGAGTGGAGAGAGAGGACTAAAAAATATATTTGAGCAAATCAGAGCTGAGAAATTCCCTAATCTGGGGAATGAAACAAACATTCTTGTCCTAGAGGCAGAGACGACCCCTCCCAAGATCAAGGAAAAAAGGCCAACACCCCGGCATGTAATACTAAAACTCGCAAATCTTAGAACCAAGGAAACCATCTTAAGGGCAGTTAGGGGGAAGAGATTCCTTACGTACAGAAGGAGGAACATCAGAATAATGTCAGACCTATCCACAGAGACCTGGAAAGCCAAAAAAGCCTGGCAAGACATATTCAGGGTACTAAATGAGAAGAATATGCAGCCAAGAATACTTTATCCAGCAAGGCTGTCATTTAGAATGGTTGGAGAGATGCAGAGCTTCCACAACTGGCAGAAACTGAAAGAATATATGACCACTAAGCCGGCCCTGCAAAAAATATTAAGGGGGGTTCTATAAAAGGAGAAAGACCCCAAGAGTCATATACAACAGAAATTTACAGGGACAATCTATAAAAACAACATCTTCACAGGCAACATGATGACAATCAATTCATATCTTTCAATAATCACTCTCAATGTGAATGGCCTAAACGCTCCCATAAAATGGCACAGGGTTGCAGATTGGATAAAAAGACAGGACCCATCCATATGCTGCATACAAGAGACTCATTTGGAACTAAAGATACATCCAGACTGAAAGTGAAGGGATGGAGATCATTCTTCCATGCCAGCAGACCTCAAAAGAAAGCTGGGGTAGCAATTCTTATACCAGACAAATTAGATTTTAAACTAAAGTCTGTAGTTAGAGACACAGAAGGACACTAACTATATCATTCTTAAAGGCTCTATCCAACAAGAAGATCTAACAATTGTAAATATCTATGCCCCCAACATGGGAGCAGTCAGCTACATAAGCCAACTGTTAACCAAAATAGAGTCATATTGATAACTATACATTACTTGTAGGAGACCTCAACACTACTCTCTCAGCAATAGACAGATCATCTAAGCAGAAAATCAACAAAGAAACAAGAGCTTTGAATGATACACTGGACCAGATGGACCTCATAGATATACACAGAACATTCCACCCCAAAACAACAGAATACTCATTCTTCTCGAGCACACATGGAACTTTTTCCAGAATAGACCATGTACTGGGTCACAAATCAGGTCCCAACCAATACCAAAAGACAGATTATTCCATGCATATTCTCAGACCACAATGCTTTAAAACTGGAACTCAATCACAAGAAGAAATTTGGCAGAAATTCAAACACTAGGAAGCTAAAGATCACTCTGCTCAAGAATGTTTGGGTCAACCAGGAAATCAAAGAAGAACTTAAACAATTCATGGAAATCAATGAGAACGAAAATACATTGGTCCAAAACCTATGGGATACTGCAAAGTCGGTCCTAAGGGGGAAATACATGCCATCCAAGCCTCACTCAAAAAAATAGAAAAATCCCGAATTCACCAACTAACTCTACACCTTAAACAACTAGAGAAAAAGCAACAAACTATGCCTAAGTCACACATTAGAAAATAAATAATTAAGCTTAGACAGAAACCAATGAATTAGAAACCAGAAACGCTGTAGATCACACCAAGGAAACTAGAAGTTTGTTCTTTGAAAGAATTAATAAGATTGATAAACCACTGGTTAGACTTAACCAAAAGAAAAGAGAAAGGACCCAAATTAATAAAATTATGAATGAAAGGGGAGAGATCACCACTAACACCAAGAAAATAGAAACAATTATTAGAAATTATTATCAACAACTATATGCCAATAAACTGAGCAATTTGGATGAAATGGATGCTTTCCTGAAAACCTATAAGCTGCCAAGACTGAAACAGGAAGAAATTGACAACCTGAATAGGACAATGAACAGTAAGGAGATTGAAGTAGTGATCCATAACCTCCCAAAAAACAAGAGTCCAGGGCCTGATGGATTCCCTGGAGAATTCTACCAAACATTCAAAGAAGAAATAATACCTATTCTCCTGAAGCTGTTTCAGAAAAATAGAAATAGAAGGAAATTTTCCAAATTGATTCTATGAGTCCAGCATTACCTTAATCCCCGAACCAGGCAAAGACCCCATCAAAAAGAATAATTTCAGACCGATATCCCTGATGAATATAGATTCTAAAATCCTCAACAAAATCCTAGCTAATAGGATCCAACAATACATTAAAAGGATCATCCACCACGACCAAGTGGGATTTATCCCCAGGATGCAAGGGTGGTTCAACATTCTCAAATCAATCAATGTGATAGAACACATTAATAAGAGGAGGGAGAAGAACCATATGGTCCTCTCAATTGATGCAGAAAAAGCATTTGACAAAATACAACATCCTTTCCTGATTAAAACTCTCCAGAGTATAGGGATAGAGGGAATATTCCTCAAGTTCATAAAATCCATCTATGAAAAATCCACAGCAAATATCATCCTCAATGGAGAAAAGCTGAGAGCCTTTCCCTTAAGATCAGGAAGACGTCAAGGATGCCCACTCTCAACACTATTGTTCAATATAGTACGAGAAGTCCTAGCAACAGCAATCAGACAACAAAAAGAAATGAAAGGTATTCAAATTGGCAAAGAAGAAGTCAAACTCTCTCTTTTCGCAGACGACATGATACTTTATGTGGAAAATCCAAAAACTCCACCCCCAAATTACTAGAACTCATACAGCAATTCAGTAATGTGGCAGGATACAAAATCAATGCACAGAAATCAGTTGCTTTCTTATACACTAACAACGCAATTGTAGAAAGAGAAATTAGAGAAACGATTCCATTTACAATAGCACCAAAAACCATAAGATACCTCAGAATAAACCTAACCAAAGAGGTAAAAGATCGATACTCTAGGAACTACAGAACACTCATGAAAGAAATTGAAGAAGACACAAAAAGATGGAAAAATATTCCATGCTCATGGATCAGAAGAATAAACATTGTTAAAATGTCCATGCTGCCCAGAGTAATCTACACCTTCAATGTCATCCCAATCAAAATTCCAGTGACATTTTTCAAAGTGCTGGAACAAACAATCCTAAAATTTGTATGGAACCAGAAAAGATCCCGAATCGCCAAGGAAATGTTGAAAAGGAAAAACAAACCTGGGGGCATCACGTTGCCCACTTTCAAGCTATATTACAAGGCTGTGATCACCAAGACAGCATGGTACTGGAACAAAAACAGAGATATATACCTATGAAACAGAATAGAGAGCCCAGATACGGACCCTCAACTCTATGGTCAAATAATCTTCGACAAAGCAGGAAAAAATAAGCAATGGAAACAAGACAGTGTCTTCAATAAATGGTGCTTGGAAAATTGGACAGCCACATGCAGAAGAATGAAACTTGACCATTCTCTAAACACCATACACAGAGATAAACTCAAAATGGATGAAAGACCTCAATGTGAGACAGGAAGCCATCAAAATCCTAGAGGAGAACATAGGCAGTAACCTCTTTGACATTGGTCACAGCAACTTCTTTCAAGATACATCTCCAAAGGCAAGGGAACCAAATGCAAAAATGAACTTTTGGGACTTCATCAAGATAAAAAGCTTCTGCACAGCAAAGGAAACAGTCAACAAAACAAGGAGACAACCCACAGAATGGGAGAAGATATTTGCAAATGACACTACAGATAAAGGGCTGGTATCCAAGATCTATAAAGAACTTCTCAAACTCAACACCCAAAAAACAAATAATCAAGTCAAAAAGTGGGCAGAAGAGATGAACAGACACTTCTCTGAAGAAGACATACAAATGGCTAACAGACACATGAAAAAATGTTCATCATCATTAGCCATCAGGGAAATTCAAATCAAAACCACATTGAGATACCACCTTACACCAGTTAGAATGGCAAAAATTGATGGGGCAAGAAACAACAAATGTTGGAGAGGTTGTGGAGAAAGGGGAACCCTCTTACACTGTTTGTGGGAATTTCAAGTTGGTACAGCCACTTTGAAAAACAGTGTGGAGGTGCCTCACAAAGTTAAAAATAGAGCTACCATGTGACCTAGTAATTGCACTTCTGGGTATTTACCCCAAAGACACAGATGTAGTGAAAAGAAGGGCCATATGCACCCCGATGTTTATAGCAGCAATGTCCGCAATAGCCAAACTGTGGAAGGAGCTGAGATGCCCTTCAACAAATGAATGGATAAAGAAGATGTGGTCCATATATACAGTGGAATATTACTCAGCCATCAGAAAGGGTGAATACCCAACTTTTACATCAACACGGATGGGACTGGAGGAGATTATGCTAAGTGAAATAAGTCGAGCAGAGAAAGTCAATTATGATATGGTTTCACTTATTTGTGGAACATAAGGAATAACATGGAGGACATTAGAAGAAGGAAGGGGAAAATGAAGGGGGGGGAATTGGAGGGAGAGATGAACCATGAGAGACTATGGACTCTGAGAAACAAACAGGGTTTTAGATGGGAGGGGTTGGGGGATGGGTCAGCCTGGTGATGGGTATTAAGGAGGGCATGTACTGCCCAATGGATCGTGGATCACCACATCAGAAACTAATGATGTATTCTCTGTTGACTAACATAACATAATAAAAAAACAAAACAAACCTGTGTATCCATTAACAGATCTGTCCTCTATTTTTCCTCCAACTTTCATCTAGCAACCATTAACTTGCTCTCTGTTTCTATGACTTTACCTAGTCCAGATATTCATATAAATGTAATTATGTGAACTTTTATCTTTCACTCAGTCTCGTATCTTTAAGGTTTAAATATGTTGTAGCATGTATAAGTACTGCACTGATTTTTATGATGAATTATATTCCATTGTATGGTGACACCACCTTTTGCTTAGGTATTTATCAATTAATGATTTGGCTGTTTCCACCCTCTTTTTTTGTCTATTTTATTTATTTATGTATTCATATCGTAAGTGGGTAGGCATTCCAAAAATTTTGCCAAAATAATGACACAGTGAGTCACACTCCATATGTTTCTTTGGAGATTTACAAAAATATTAATTTATAAAGAAGTTATACAGATACAAAATTGGTTCTACCAAGAATTTACCAATCTCTTATAATCATAGATTCTTATTGAAGTGTAAAATCCATTACCTCAGGAAGCAAGTGTTCTATAGAATACACTTTGGAAAAGATCTAGAAGATATGATTATTGAAGTGTTTCTAGTATTCATAGATTAGAGAGCCATTTAGAAGATCTCCAGTTGGGGAGGCCACTAAACTAGTGTTTCCACCTTCTGGCAAAAGTGAATGTTTATGTAAAAATTTAGTTTAAAACCTGTTCTTTAGGTGCACGTGGGTGGCTTGGTCGGTTAAGCGTCTGCCTTCAGCTCGGGTCATGATCCCGGGGTTCTGGGATTGAGTCCCGCATCCGGCTCCCTGCTTGGCAAGAAGCTTGCTTCTCCCTCTCCCCCTGCTTGTGTTCCCTCTCTTGCTGTGTCTCTGTCAAATAAATAAAAAAATAAATAAAATCTAAAACCTGTTCTTTATTTTTAGAGTTCATATTGCAGAAGTTAAATGTCTGGGTCATATTGCAAATTTGTTTCTTTTATTGAGAAACTGCCAAGATGTTTTCCACAGCAACTGCACCATTTTACATTTCCTCCAACAACGTACAAGGATCTCAATTTCTTCACATCTTTGCCAGCACTTAATTTCCATTTTTTTGACTATAGGCATTCTAGCTGGTGTGAAGATTTATTATTCATTTGTATAATAACTAATTAAACTCAACATGTTTTCATGTGTTGTTTCTTTTTTTTTTTTACATTTGAATATCTTTGGAGAAATGTGTATTTACGCCGTTTGTGTGTGTGTGTGTGTGTGTGTATAATTTAAATTCAATTAGCCAAGGTAGAGTACATCTCTAGTTTCAGACGTAGTGTTCAATAATTTATCAGTTGCTTTTAACACCCAGTGCTCATCAAATCACATGCCCTTCTTAATACCCATCACCCTATTATACTGTTTTTGTGTTTTTGTTTTCTGTGGGTAATTATCAAGAGGTGGAATTACTAGATCATGGAGTATTTCTATTCTTTCTTTCTTTCTTTCTTTCTTTCTTTCTTTCTTTCTTTCTTTCTTTCTGTCTGTCTTTCTTTCTTTCTTTTTTTAAATTTTATTTTATTTTAGTTTATTTTTATTCTTATGTTAATCTCCATACATTACATCATTAGTTTTAGATGAAGTGTTCCATGATTCATTGTTTGTGCATAACACCCAGTGCTCCATGCAGAATGTGCCCTCCTCAATACCCACCACCAGGCCAACCCATCCTCCCACCCCCCTCCCCTCTAGAACCCTGTTTGTTTTTCAGAGTCCATCGTCTCTCATGGTTCGTCTACCCCTGGGATTTCCCCCTCTTCATTCTTCCCCTCCCCCTACCTTCTTCTTCTTTTTTTTTTTTTAACATATATTGCATTATTTGTTTCAGAGGTACAGATCTGAGATTCAACAGTCTTGCAAAATTCACAGCGCTTACCAGAGCACATTCCCTCTTTCCACAGTTTGGCTATTGTGCACATTGCTGCTATAAACATCGGGGTGCACGTACCCTTTTGGATCCCTACTTTTGCATCTTTGGGGTTAATACCCAGTAGTGCAATTGCTGGATCATAGGGTAGCTCTATTTTCAACTTTTTGAGGAACCTCCATACAGTTTTCCAGAGTGGCTGCACCAGCTTGCATTCCCACCAACAGTGTAGGAGGGTTCCCCTTTCTCCACATCCCCGCCAACATCTGTCATTTCCTGACTTGTTAATTTTAGCCATTCTGACTGGTTTGAGATGGTATCTCATTGAGGTTTTGATTTGGATTTCCCTGATGCCAAGCAATGTTGAGCACTTTTTCATGTGTCTGTTGGCCATTTGGATGTCTTCTTTGGAAAAATGTCTGCCATGTCTTCTGCCCATTTCTTGATTGGATTCTTTGTTCTTTGGGTGTTGAGTTTGCTGAGTTCTTTATAGATTTTGGATACTAGCCCTTTATCTGATATGTCATTTGCAAATATCTTCTCCCATTCTGTCAGTTGTCTTTTGGTTTTGTTGACTGTTTCCTTTGCTTTGCAAAAGCTTTTTATCTTGATGAAGTCCCAATAGTTCATTTTTGCCCTTGCTTGCCTTGCCTTTGGTGATGTTTTTAGGAAGAAGTTGCTTCGGCTGAGGTCAAAGAGGTTGGTGCCTGTGTTCTCCTTTAGGATTTTGATGGACTCCTGTCTCACATTGAGGTCTTTCAACCATTTGGAGTCTATTTTTGTGTGTGGTGTAAGGAAATGGTCCAGTTTCATTCTTCTGCATGTGGCTATCAAATTTTCCCAACACCATTTGTTGAAGAGACTGTCTTTTTTCCATTGTACATTCTTTCCTGCTTTGTCAAACATGAGTTGACCATAGAGTTGAGGGTCCATTTCTGGGCTCTCTATTCTGTTCCATGGATCTATGTGTCTGTTTTTGTGCCAGTACCATACTGTCTTGATGATGACAGCTTTGTAATAGAGCTTGAAGTCCGGAATTGTGATGCCACCGGCTTTGCTTTTCTTTTTCAACATTCCTCTGGCTATGCGGGGTCTTTTCTGGTTCCATACAAATTTTAGGATTATTTGTTCCATTTCTTTGAAAAAAGTGGATGGTATTTTAATAGGGATTGCATTAAATGTGTAGACTGCTCTAGGTAGCATTGACATCTTCACAATATTTGTTCTTCCAATCCATGAGCATGAAACGTTTTTCCATTTTTTTGTGTCTTCCTCAATTTCTTTCATGAGTATTTTATAGTTTTCTGAGTACAGATCCTTTGCCTCTTTGGTTAGATTTATTCCTAGGTATCTTATGGTTTTGGGTGCAATTGTAAAAGGGATTGACTCCTTAATTTCTCTTTCTTCTGTCTTGTTGTTGGTGTATAGGAATGCCACTGACTTCTGTGCATTGATTTTATATCCTGCCCTTTGACTGAATTCCTGTATGAGTTCTAGCAGTTTTGGGGTGGAGTCTTTTGGGTTTTCCACATAAAGTATCATATCATCTGCAAAGAGTGAGAGTTTGACTTCTTCTTTGCCAATTTGGATGCCTTTGATTTCTTTTTGTTGTCTGATTGCTGTGGCTAGGACTTCCAATACTATGTTGAATAGCAGTGGTGATAGTGGACATCCCTGCTGCATTCCTGACCTTAGGGGGAAAGCTCTCAGTTTTTCCCCATTGAGAATGATATTTGCTGTAGGTTTTCCATAGATGGCTTTTATGATATTGAGGTATGTACCCTCTATGCCTATACTCTGAAGAGTTTTGATCAAGGAAGGATGCTGTACTTAGTCAAATGCTTTTTCTGCATCTATTGAGAGGATCATATGATTCTTGTTCTTTCTTTTGTTAATGTATTGTATCACATTGATTGATTTACGGATGTTGAACCAACCTTGCAGCCCAGGGATAAATCCCACTTGGTCGTGGTGAATAATCCTTTTAATGTACTGTTGGATCCTATTGGCTAGTATGTTGGTGAGAATTTTTGCATCTATGTTCATCAGGGATATTGGTTTGTAATTCTCCTTTTTGATGGGGTCTTTGTCTGGTTTGGGGATCAAGGTAATGCTGGCCTCATAAAGTGAGTTTGGAAGTTTTCCTTCCATTTCCATTTTCTGGAACAGTTTCAGAAGAATAGGTATTAATTCTTCTTGAAATGTTTGGTAGAATTCCCCTGGGAAGCCATCTGGCCCTGGGCTTTTGTTTTTTGGGAGATTTTTAATGACTGCTTCAATTTCCTTAGTGGTTATAGGTCTGTTCAGGTTTTCTATTTCATCCTAGTTCAGTTTTGGTAGTTGATACATCTCTAGGAATGCCTCCATTTCTTCCAGGTTATCTAATTTGCTGGCATAGAGTTGCTCATAATATGTTCTTAGAATTGTTTGTAATTCTTTGGTGTTGGTTGTGATCTCTCCTCTTTCATTCATGATTTTGTTGATATGGGTCATTTCTCTTATCTTTTTGATAAGTCTGGCCAGGGGTTTATCAATCTTGTTAATTCTTTCAAAGAACCAGCTCCTAGTTTCGTTGATCTGTTCTACTGTTCTTTTAGTTTCTATTTCATTGATTTCTGCTCTGATCTTTATGATTTCTCTTCTCCTGCTGGGTTTAGGCTTTCTTTGCTGTTCTTTCTCCAGCTCCTTTAGGTGTAGGGTTAGGTTGTGTACTTGAGACCTTTCTTGTTTCTTGAGAAAGGCTTGGATTGCTATATACTTTCCTCTTAGGACTGCCTTTGCTGCATCCCAAAGATTTTGAATAGTTGTGTTTTCATTTTCATTGGTTTCCATGTATTTTTTTAATTCTTCTTTAATTTCCTGGTTGACCCATTCATTCTTCACTAGGATGCTCTTTCGCCTCCATGTATTTGAGTTCTTTCTGACTTTCCTCTTGTGATTGAGTTTTAGTTTCAAAGCATTGTGGTCTGAAAATAGCCAGGGATCATTCCCAATCTTTTGGTACCGGTTGAGACCTGATTTATGACCTAGGATGTGATCTCTTCTGGGGAATGTTCCACGGGCACTAGAGAAGAATGTGTATTCCGTTGCTTTGGGGTGGAATGTTCTGAATATGTCTGTGAAGTCCATTTGGTCCAGTGTGTCATTTAAAGTCTTTATTTCCTTTCTGATCTTTTGCTTAGATGATCTGTCCATTTCAGTGAGGGGGGTGTTAAGGTCCCCCACTATTATTGTATTGTTGTCAATGTGTTTCTTTGCTTTTATTATTAATTGCCTTATATAATTGGCTGCTCCCATGTTAGGGGCATAGATATTTACAATTGTTAAATCTTCTTGTTGGATAGATCCTTTAAGTAAGATATAATGTCCTTCCTCATCTCTTATTACAGTCTTTCATTTAAAATCTAATTTGTCTGATATAAGGATTGCCACCCCAGCTTTCTTTTGGTGTCCGTTAGCATGGTAAATTGTTTTCCACCCCCTCACTTTCAATCTGGGGGTGTCTTTGGGTCTAAAATGAGTCTCTTGCAGACAGCATATTGATGGGTCTTGTTTTTTAATCCAGTCTGATAGCCTGTGTCTTTTGATTGTGGCATTTAGCGCATTTACATTCAGGGTAACTATTGAAAGATAGGAATTTAGTGCCATTGTATTGTCTGTAAGGTGACTGTTACCGTATATTGTCTGTGTTCCTTTCTGGTCTATGTTGCTTTTAGGCTCTCTCTTTGCTTAGAGGACCCCTTTCAAGATTTCCTGTAGGGCTGGTTTTGTGTTTGCAAATTCCTTTAGTTTTTGTTTGTCGTGGAAGCTTTTTATCTCTCCTTCAATTTTCAATGACAGCCTAGCTGGATATAGTATTCTTGGCTGCATATTTTTCTCATTTAGTGCTCTGAATATATCCTGGCAGTCCTTTCTGGCCTGCCAGGTCTCTGTGGATAGGTCTGTGGCCAATCTAATGTTTCTACCATTGTAGGTTACAGATCTCTTTTCCCGAGGTGCTTTCAGGATTTTCTCTTTGTCTATGAGACTCGTAAGTTTTACTATTAGATGTCAGGGTGTTGACCTATTTTTATTGATTTTGAGAGGGGTTTTCTGTGCTTCCTGGATTTTCATGCCTGTTTCCTTCCCCAAATTAGGGAAGTTCTCTGCTATAATTTGCTCCATTATACCTTCTGCCCCTCTTGCTCTTTCTTCTTCTTCTGGGATCCCAATTATTCTAATGTTGTTTCGTCTTATGGTATCGCTTATCTCTCGAATTCTGCCCTCGTGATCCAGTAGTTGTTTATCTCTCTTTTTCTCAGCTTCTTTATTTTCCATTATTTCGTCTTCTATATTACTGATTCTCTCTTCTGCCTTATTTATTCTAGGAGTTAGTGCCCCCATTTTTGATTGCACCTCATTAATAGCCTTTTTGATTTCTACTTGGTTGGATTTTAGGTGTTTTACTTCTCCAAAAAGGGTTTCTCTAATAACTTCCATATTTTTCAAGCCCAGCTAGTACCTTTAAAGTGATGATTCTGAACTCTAGATCCGACATTGTACTAATGTCCATATTGAGTAGGTCCCTGGCAGTTGGTACTACCTCTTGTTCTTTTTGTTGAGGTGATTTTTTCTGTCTTGTCATTTTGTGCAGAGGAGAATAGATTAATGAGAGAACAAAATGCTAGCAGAGTAACAATGTCCCCAGAAAATATACTCTAAACAAATCAGCAAAGACCTGAAGCAGTGGGAAAAGAAAGGGAAAGAGAGAAAAAAGAAAAAGAAAAAAAAGAAAAAGATAAAGATAAAGATTAAAACAAAAACAAACAAAACAAAACAACAACAACAACAAAAAAACAGAATATGATCAAATATGATCAGGCTGGTATATAGATCAGTGCCACACACTAGATTTGGGGTGTATTTTGGTTTTTTAAAAAAATGTGCCTCTCAAAATTTTAAAGAAAGAAAAACTTATATATGTACAAAAATAAGGGTTGATATGATGAAGGGATGGAATATGACTGTAAACATGGAAATTATAAAAAATTTTATAAAAGGAATTGATAAGAAGTTGTTTGAAAAAAGAAAGAAGAGGATTTAAAAAAAGAAAAAAGAAAGAAAAAAGGAGAGAATGTGATCAGGCAGGGGAATAGAAAACACCATATACTAGAGATTTAGGGTATATTTTGATCTGTTAGAAGAAACTATCTCAAAATTTTAAAGAGAGAACAACTTATATATGTATGCCAAAAATACGGGTAACTACTATGAATATGAATATGACTCTAAAAATGAAAAATAAAAATGTTTTTTTTAAAAAAAGGGATTGATAAGATGTTGGTTGAGAAAGGGAAAAAGAAAAATTAAAAAAAAAAAGAAAAAAAGACATTTAAAAAAAATTAACTTTGAAAGACTAAAGAATCATGCTAAAAAAGCCATGAATTCTATGTGCAGTATTCCCCTAGTGCTGGAGTTCTGCTGTTCTCATTGATCGGTAAACTTGGTCTTGGCTGGCTGTTCTCGCTGATCTTCTGGGTAGGGGCCTGTTGCTGTGGTTTCCAAATGTCTTTGCCAGAGGCGGAATTGCTCCGCCCTTGCCCCCTCCCAGCTAAGTAATCTGTTCGGGTTTGCTCTCCGGGGTTTTTGTTCCCTGCGAGCTTTCCGTACAGGTTTGGAGGCGGAGAGTGAAAATGGCGGCCTCCCAATCTCTGCCCCGGAGGAGCCGAGAACTTGGGGCCCCACTTCTCAGAGAGCCACCAGAGAAAAGCCTTCAGTCACTCCCGTCTCCCCGGTCCGCCCACACTCCGTGCTCACCCAGCCTGTGACCGCGTATTTCTATCTCTGGCACCCGACCCCGGGTGGAGTCTCCAAACCCAGCAGATCCCTGTGGTGCACTCCCGTGTGGCTCCTCCCGGGGAAGGAAGGTGAGTCTCCCCGGATCTGCCGCTTGTTGGGTCCCTGCTGGAGGAGCAGTGGCCCGACTGTGCTGCGGATCACGGTTTATGGCAACCCCGAGCTGAGAGCCCGCGCCTGGGCTCCGCCTCTGCAGCTGGTTTCCCTGCTCCGTTACCTGGGAGCTCTGCCACACTCGGGCACCCCGGGTCTTTCTGTGACCCCGAGGGTCCTGAGACCCCACTGTCCCGGAGGGTTCCACCCCCCACTTAGCCACCAGAGTGACGTCCCTCAGCAGATCTGACTTCTAAAAGTTCCAATTTTGTGCTCTGCGGCTCTATCACTTGCCAGAAGCAGCGGACGGAGGTCCCTCCCCCGCCGTCTATCCTCCCGAATATCGCCTCGGATTCACTTCTCCGCACGTCCTACCTCCAGTAAGTGGTTGCTTTTCTGATGAGAGAGTTTTTGCTCTTCTTTTCTTCGATCTCCTATTGAGTTTGTAGGTGTTCAGAATGGTTTGATCCCTATCCAGCTGAATTCCTGAGAGTAGACGAAATCCAGGTCTCCTACTCCCCCGCCATCTTGCTCCGCCCCCCTTATTTTTTATTTTTAACTATTTAAGGAAACTCCGTTCTGTTTTCCACAGTGCCTGAATCAATTTGTATTCACACCAAAAATGCATGCGGTTCCTTTCTTCCACATTTTCACCAACACTTGTTATTTCTTCTGTTTTTCATTTTAGCCATTTTATGACAGGTATAAAGTGTAATCTCATTTTGGTTTCAACTTGCATTTTCCTGATTATTTGTGATGTTGAGCATTTTTTAATGTGTTTGTTGGCCATCTCGATGTCTTATTTAAAAAAAGTCTATTCAGGTCCTTTGCCCATTTAAATTTTATTATTATCATAATTATAATAATTATTATTTTTGTGTGTGTAGAGTTGAGTTGTTTAAGTTCTTCATATATTTTGGATATTAATCCTTTATTGGAGATATCATTTACAAATATCTTCTCCTATTCAGTAGGTTGCTTTGTTGTTTTGTTGATGGTTTCCTTCACTGTGCAGGTTTTCATCTTGGTGAAGTCCTAATAGTTCTTTTTTGCTTTTACTTCCCTTTTGCCTGAGGAGACATATCTAGAAAAATGTTTGTAAGGCTGATATCAAATAAATTATTGAGTGTTCTTTCCTAGGATTTTTATGGTTTCAGGTCTCACGTATAGGTTTGAATTTATATTTGCATACACTATAAGAAAGTGGTCCAGTTTTACTCTTTTGCATGTAACTGTCCAGTTTTCCCATCACCATTTGTTGAAGAGACTCTTTTTTCCATTGTATATTCTTGCCCTCTCTGTCATATATTAATAACAGAGATTTATGTGCCCTCCATTGTGTTCATTGATTAATGTGTCTATTTTTCTGTCAGTACTATCCTATTTTGATTAACAAACCATTGAAATATATCTTGAATTCTGGGAGTGTGATACCTCCAATTTTGTTCTTTCTCAAGATTTCTTTGTTATTAAGGATTTTTTTGTGGTTCCATACAAATTTTAGGATCATTTGTTCTAGTTCTGTAAAAAAAAAAATGCTGTTGGCATTTTGATAGAGATTACTTTAAATCTGAAGATTGTTTCTATACATTTAATGCAATCCCTATCAAAATACCAACAACATTGTTCACAGAGCTAGAACAAACTATCCTAAAATTTGTATGGAACCACAAAAGACCCCACATAGCAAAAGCAACCTTGAAAAAGAAAAGCAAAGCTAGAAGCATCACAATGCTGGACTTCAAGTCATATTACAAAGCTGTGGTCATCAAGACAGGATAGTGCTGGCAGAAAAAAATAGACACATAGATCAATGGAACAGAATAGAAAACACAGACATTAACCCATAACAATATGGTTAATTAATCTTTGACAAAACAGGAAAGAATATCCAATAGGAAAAGACAGTCTCTTCAGCAAATGGTGTTGGGAAAACTGGACAATAACATGTAAAAGAAACTGGGGGGCCTGGGTGGCTCAGTTGGTTAAGCACCTGAGTCTTGATTTTGGTTCAGGTCATGATCTGCGGGTTGTAAGATCAAGCCCCACATTGGGCTCCATGCTCAGCATGGAGCCTGCTTAAGATTCTGTTTTTCTCTCACTCTACCTCTCCACTGCCCCTCCCCCCTCATGCTATTTCTATTTTAAAAAAGAGAGAGAAAGAAAAAAAGAAAAGAAACTGTACTACTTCTTTTTATACCATACACAAAAATAAAATTAAAATGATTTAAAGACCTAAATATGAGTCATGAAAACATCAAAATCCTAGAGGAGAACAAAGGCAGTAACCTCTTCAACATTGGCTGTAGCAACTTCTCACTAGCTATGTCTCCTGAGGCACGGGAGACAAAAGCAAAGCAAACTATTGGGACTACATCTAAATAAAAATCTTCCGCACAGTAAAGGAAACAATCCACAAAATTAAAAGGCAACCTATGGAATGGAAGAAGATGATTGCAAATGACATATCAAATAAAGGATCAGTAACCAAAATATATAAAGAACATATAATACTCAACACCCCAAAATATAATCTAATTAAAAAACGGGCAGGTGTCATGAATAGGCATTATTCCAAAGAAGAAAACCAGATGGCCAGCAGACACATGAAAAGATGCTCGACATCACTGATCATCAAGGAAATGCAAATCAAAACTACAATGAGATATCACCTCACACCTATCAGAATAGTTAAAATCAACAACACAAGAACCAACAAGTGTTGTCAAGGATGTGAAGAAAGGGAAACTTTCTTGCACTCTTGGTGGGTGTGCAAACTGGTGGTGGAAAACATTATGGAGTTTCCTAAAAAAGTAAACAATAGAACTACCCTCACAATCCAGCAATAGCACTACTAGTATTTATCCAAAGAACACAAAAATACTAACAAAGGGAAGCACGTGCTTCAATGTAGCAGCCTCAGAACAGCCCAAGTGTCCATTGACTGATGAACGCATAAAGAAGAAATGTGTGTATATATATATATACACACACACACACACAATGGAATGTTACTCAGGTATAACGAAGAATGAAATCTTGCCATTTGCAATGATGTGGATGGAACTAGAGAATATTATGTTATGCAAAATAAGTCAGAGAAAGACAAATACCATATGATTTCACTCATATGTGGAATTTAAGAAACAAATCAAATGATCATAGGGGAAAAATAGGCAAACCAAGAAACAGACTCTTAAATCTAGAGAACAAACGGCTGGTTACCAGAGGGGACAAGGGCGAGGAAATGGATTAAATAGATAATGGGAATTAAGGAGTGCACCTGTTGTGATAAGCACCAGATGTTGTATGTGCTGAATCACTAAATTGTATACATGAAACTAATATTATACTGTATGTTAGCACTGGGTGTTATACGCAAACAATGAATCATGGAACACTACATCAAAAACTAATGATGTAATGTATGGTGACTAACATAACATAATAAAATTAAAAAATAAAAAATAAATAAATGCGAACATAACAAAATTATATATATATATGTATGTACATGTATATATATATGTATGTATATATATATATGTATGTACATATATATATATATCTCACAAGATTTCCTTGTGTAGTATGGACAGTTAAACAATATTGGCCCTAACAGTCATGTGCATGGAATATCTTTCCACTTGTTTGTGTAATCTTCAATTTCTTTTTTCAACATTTGATTCTTTTCATAATACAGGTCTTTCACCTCCTTAGTGGAGGTTCTTCCTAGATATTTTATTCTTTTGGTGCAATTGTGAATAGGAATATTTTCTTAATTTATCTTTCTGCCAGTCATTATTAGCATATAGAAATGTAGTGTATTTTGTATGTCAATTTTGTATCCTATGAATTTACTGAATTTATTTATCAGTTGCAGTAGGTTTTTTGTTTTTTTTTTTTGAGCCCTAAGGGTTTTCTGTATATATTATCATATCACCTGAAAAGAGTGAAAGTTTTACTTCTTCATTACCAATTTGGGTGCTTTTTATTTCCTTTTCTTGTCTGATCATTGTAGCTGGGTCTCCCAGTACTCTGTTGAAGAAACTTGGTGAGACTGGATATCCTGACTTATTCCTGATCTTAGGGGAAGAGCTTTAAATTTTTCACCATTGAATATGATGTTAGCTGTAGGTTATATATGACCACTGTGTTACACCATACACAAACTCAAAATAGACTAAAGACCTAAATGTGAAACCCCAAACCATAAAACTCAGAAGAGAACACTGGCAGTAACTTTTTTGACACCAGTTGTACAAATATTTTTCTAGCATGTTTCATCAGGCAAGGGAAATAAATGCAAAATTATACCATTGGGACTACATTAAAAAAAAAAAAAACATGACTCTTTTGCACCATGAAGAAAAACAATAAAATGAAAAGGCAACCTTGTGAGTGGGAGAAGATATTTGCAAATAACATATCCAATAAGGGGTTAATATCTAAAATATGTAAAGAACTCATGCACCACAACTTCCCCCAAAACTAATCCAAATGAAAAATGGGCAGAGGGCCTGAAGATATATTTTTTTCAAAGAATACATACACATGAAGGACAGACACATGAAAAGATCCTTAACATCACTAATCATCAGGGAAATAAAAATCAAAACCACTGTGAGATATCACCTCATACTTGTCAAAATGGCTAAAAATAAGACAGAAAAAATAACAAGTGTTGAAATGGATATGGTGGAAAAAGGAACCCTCATGCATGGTTGGTGGCAATGCAAGTTGGTGTAACTACTGAGGAAACTAGAATGTGGAGGGTTCTTAAAAAATTAAATAGAAATACCATATGATCAAGTAATTCCACTACTGCACATTGACCCCAACAAAATAAAAACCCCAATTCTAAAAGATACATATACCCTTATGTTTATTGCAGAATTATTTGCAATAGCCAAGATATGGAAAACGACCCAAGTGTTCACTGATAGATAAATGGATATAGAAGAAGTGGTATACAACACCTTGGAGCCATAAAAAAAGTATGCGATGTTGTCATTTGTAACAATATGGATGGACCTAGAGGGTATTATACTCGGTGAAATAAGGCAGTCAAAGAAATACAAATATCATACGATTTCACTCACATGTGGAGTTTAAGAATTCAAAGATTGAACAAATAAAAGAAAAAAAAGACAAACTGACTCTTAAATACAGAGAACAGACTGGTGATTGCTGGGGAGGAGGTGGGGTAGGGAGATGGCTGAAATAGAAAAAGGGGGATTAAGAGGTACAAACTTCCAATAACAAAATAAGTAAGTCAAGGAAATAGTGCAGCACAGGAAATGTAGTCAATAAGATGACAATAGTGTTATTTGGTGACAGATGGTGACTACACTATCATAGTGAGCCCTGAGGAATGTATAGAATTGTTGAATCATTAAATTTTACATCTGAGGGGCACCTGGGTGGCTCAGTCATTAAGCATCTGCCTTTGGCTCAGGTCATGGTCCAAGGGTCCTGGGATTGAGCCCCGCATCAGGCTCCCTGCTCCACGGGAAGCCTGTTTCTCCCTCTCCCACTCCCCCTGCTCGTGTTCCCTCTTTTGCTGTGTCTCTCTCTGTCAAATAAATAAGTAAAATCTTTTAAAAAATTGTACATCTGAGACTAATATTGTGTGTTAATTATACTTCAATAAAAATTATTACCATGCATGCTTTAGTTGAAGTCTATGTTATTTCATATAATAAATTTTACCACCAAACATACTTCCTAAAGCCAGCTGTACTTTAAATCTTGTAATAGAATGTTATACAAATTTTATAAAAAATGAAAAAAATGAGACATCATATGGCATTTTTGTATGGAAGTAGATTTTTGCATGGAGCTGAACACAATATCTCTTCAGTTATAAACCATGATTTTTATTTATATCTCTACTCTTTTATATAAAAAGCAATAGCTTTTACTAAGACATTTAATATTACTTCTGTTTCATTGCACTAGAACTTTGTGTTTTGGTGAATTTGAAGTTATATATTTCACTTCTCTATGGAGTGCATTATTTAATCTTGAATCTCAACTGTGAGTCATGTTTCAGTTTCTTTTATTTATTTATTTATTTATTTATTTATTTATTTATTTATTTATTT
>NW_023270696.1:1371570-1392934 GCF_011800145.1 Mirounga leonina
TCATGACCTGAGCCGAAGGCAGTCGCTTAACCACCTGAGCCACCCAGGCGCCCCATGTTTCAGTTTCTATTCTCAGCCTATACTTTATGAATTTATCCTTATGCTCACTTGGAGTATGAAGGAGTATGCATTATAACCTAAGTAAAAGACAATTCTTCAAAATTAAACAACTAAACCTGAGAAATTAACATCTTTATGTGTGAAGGGAATTCTTAAAAAATAGTAATGTGTTTATAGGGGGTGATGCCAGCAAGATAGTGGAGTAGATCCCAAACTCCACTCTCCCCCTTCCAAAAAAATATTATCTATGAATAAAATATCTCTGTGAAAACTCAGGAGTCCACTTGGGAATCTGCAGCAACAAAACCCCTGAGAACAGCTGTATAAAAAGGAGAGGAAGGACAGTTTCATTTTGGCTGAGTTATTTCGTCTTCAAGACTGCTCGGTGCCAAGAGGGAACATTCTAGCTAGACAGTGCCTGGAAAGGAAGATAAAGGTGAGCACCTAGCTTCACCAGTCTTCTGGAGCACTGCACAAGGAATCTACTTTGGCGTCTCCCATGGAGGTTGCTGGGGAGACTGTTAGAGCTGAGATAATCTGAAGATGGCTAGGAACAAAGAAGAAGGGGCTATTGGTATCAGCCACACTGTATGAGCCACTGTAGTTCCCCATAGCCTGCTTTGCAGAAAACCCAAGCAGCCTTCTGTGCTGAGGACTTCAACAATCCTCAAGGACCCACAGAAGCCCTACAGCTTTTATCGCTAGGATCAGTTCACAAATCCCAGTGGCCTGCTTTCCTTGCTGAGGGAATCAACAGCTGGTACAGCCACTAAAGACTCCCTTGCACCTTTTGCTCCCGAGAGTCCCACAGGCTTTCCCTTTTGCAAACTCCAGCTTCCCAAACTTCCCCTCTCCAAGTCTTGACCCCCACTGCCATGTGGACACCCACAGATAACTCCTGCCACCCATGCATGACTGCAGTCTCCCTTGTACATGAGCATGTGCGTACTGCAGGTCCTGGGTGCCACTGGGTTAGAACCTGTCCCTCCAAGCTGAAACTGGAGGTGCTGTGAGGACTTCAGTAGCATGTTTGGGCACCACAGATGCCTGAAGCTATCACTGCAAAGAATCCCACAGTTTTTGACCTTGTGGACCCTGGCTTTCTGAGACAATGAGACACAATATGCATAGCAAGGGTAATTATACCATATCATGTAAAATGGACTTTCAGTCAAAAACTGTAACGAGACACAAAGAAGGTCACTATATAATGATAAAATGGTCAGTTCATCAAAAGGCTATAAAGGTTGTAAATGTATATGCACCCAGCATTGGGGCACTGATATATATAAAGCAAATAGTAAAAGATGTGAAGGGAAAAGCAGTAACAGTAATAATAGGGAAGGTCAATGGAATGCCCCATATTCAACAATGGGTAGATATCCACACAGAAAATCAATAAGGACTGTTTTGTCTGATGTTTAAACTACACTTTAGACCAAATAGACCTAGAAGACATATACAGAGTGCTCCATGGAACAGGAATAGAATACATAGTATTCTCAGGCACATCTACATCATTCTCTAGAATGCATCATGCATTAGGTAAAAAAAAAAAAAAAGTCTTAACAATTTCAACAAGATTAAATTTATATCAAACAACTTTTCTTGTCCAGTGGTATGAAACTAGAAGTCAATAACAGAAGAAAAAATGGAAATTCCCAAATATGTGGAGGTTAGAAAGCATGCACTTGAACAAGCAATAAGTCAGAGAAAACGTTGAAACAGAAATTTAAAAATACGTTGAAAAAGATAAAATGGAAACACAACATACCAAAACTTATGGGATGGAGCAAAATAAGTTCATAAAAGAAAATTTATAGTGTGTAATATCTGCATTAAGAAAAAAAAATACAAAACTTTCAGGGCACCTGGGTGACTCAGTTGGTTAAGCGACTGCCTTTGGCTCAGGTCATGATCCCAGAGTCTTGGGATCAGGTCCCACATTGGGCTCCCAGCTCATCGGGGAGCCCTCTTCTCCCTCTGACCCTCTCCCCTCTCATGCTCTTTCTCACCCTCACTCTCAAATAAATAAATAAAAATCACTTAAAAAAGAAAATTAGGCTTGGGTTTATTCCCGGGTGCCCTACTCTATTCCATTAGCCTTTATGTTGTTATTTTATAGGAGTACTATACTGTTTGGATTAGTATAACTTTGTGATATAGTTGAGGTTGTGTAATACCTCAAGTTTTGTTCTAGCTAAAGTTTTCTTTAGCTATTCAGAGTATTTTGTTTTCCACACCAAGTGTCAAGATTATTTATTCTATTTCTTTGAAAATGCCATTCAAATCACCAAAAGCATTGTTTTAAAACCCTAGATCATGTGGGGTATAATAGACATTTAAGGTCTATTACTAATGTAAGGTTTTTAAATCCATAAATAGAGGCTATCTTTCCATTTATTTGAGTCACTTTCAAATTCTTTCATTAATGTTTTATAGTTATCAGTGTACAGTTCTAATCCTAGGTAAGCTTACTGCTAAGTGTTTTATTAATTTGATGCTATTGAAAAATAATTTTTATTTAATTTTTTGGATAGTTCATTGTTAATACAGAAATGCAATTTATTTTTGTATATATCAACTTTGTATCCTGCAACTTTACTATATATACTTGTTTTAATAGTTTTTTGCTTGTTTGAGTATTCAGAATATTCTACAGGTAAGATTATATTTTCTGCAGAGATAATTTTACTCCTTTTTTCATTCTTTTTTTTTTTTTTTTTGGTCCTTATGTTTTTATCTTTATCCTCATTCCCATTTTCAGAAATACTACCAATTCTTAAGTGTTTGGAGTCTTCTCCAGAATAACTAGGCTGCTTCTCAGCTTTCTTTATCTTGTGTTCAGGAAGCCACTAAGCTACTTTCTCAGACATCAACTCCTCCATCACAGAATGATTTGTTGTGATCTACAGTAGGGTTTAAACAAATAAAATCATTATTTAAAAAACTGAAACTGGGGCACCTGGGTGGCTCAGTCGTTACGTGTCTGCCATCGGCTCAGGTCATGGTCCCAGGGTCCTGGGATCGAGCCCCACGTTGGGCTCCGTGCTCGGCAGGAAGCCTGCTTCTCCCTCTCCCACTCCCCCCACTTCCCTCTCTCGCTGTGTCTCTCTCTGCCAAATAAGTACATAAAATCTTAAAAAAAAAAAGAAATATTCAGGTATAACATGAGTACATACTGATAAAATAATATAGAGCATGGTAAGTATAGTTAACTAATACTGTGATGTAAACTTAATATTTGGTAAGAGAGTAGATTTCACTTGTCCTCACCACACACACACACACACACACACACACAAACACACACAGTTAACTACATGAGGTGATGGATACGCTAATTAGCTTGATTATGGTAAACATATCATAATGTATACATATATCAAAACATCATATTGTACACCTTAAATACATACAAACTTCATCAACCATACCTCAATAAAGCTGGGAAAATGTATTTATCATCGTAATATGCTTATGCAGACAGTAATTTCATAACTATATTCTTGCAGTCTTCCCAAGGAAAGGTATCACGGTTCTCTGGAAGCCTCTGTACAAAATTATGGATATAGTTCCCTTTTATTTGTTTTCAAGTGCTTTTATTTGGACCCTAACACCTCCCACTCTCAAAAAAGAAAACCATTTTTAATGGCATTTTGGTTCCTGGAAAAAATTAATTCTCTGATGTACAGGTTTTATAATAACTTATTTTAATGACCAAATAGCAAAAACACATTGCATTATTTTACTACTAAAATGCCCAAATACTCAAGTGTAAGAATATTCAGGAAGTCCTTATTAAAAGATAAGTCTTGGGAGACCTCATCATTGAGTTATTTATATTCATTTCTAAAATACAAAGCTGAATGGAATTTAAATACCTCAAAACAGATTAGTAAATATATTAGTAGGACAAGCACCAGGGTACACAGTAAAATATGGGTTTAATATATTTTATGACATAACCTAATTTTTAGAAAGATGAATCCAATGAGCTATAAAATCATTGCAACATTGGGATACTTCCATTTTTTACTTGAAATTATTGTACAGAAAAATTATCTATTTACAGAAAAAATGGGAAGATATGTAGTTTATACTATTTCCCCTATTAATAACATTTTTAAAGATTTTATTTATTTATTTGAGAGAGAAAATGAATGAATGGGGGGAAGAGGCAGAGGGAGAGGGAGAAACAGACTCCCCGCTGAGCAGGGAGCCCAATGTGGGGTTTGATCCCAGGTTTTTGACATCATGACCTGAGCCAAAGCAGACACGTAACTGACTGAGCCACCTAGGTGTCCCATATTTAATATTAATATGGTACATTTTTAAAAATTGATTAATATTCATACATACTATTAGTAACTAAAGTCTATACTTTATTCATATTTCCTTAGTTTTAACCTAATGTCCTTTGTCTTTTCCAAAATACCACATTACATTTATTAATTGTATTGCTTTGGGCTCCTCCTGCTGTAAAACACTTATTGAATTTTCCCATTTTATTTTTTAAATTTTCATTTTGCTGGATGTTTATTATTTTTTCAAAACAATTAATGAACATATAGTGTATTATTAGTTCCAGAAGTAGAATTTAGTGATTCGTCAGTTGCATATAACACCCAGTGCTCATTACATCAAGTGCCTCCTTAAAGACCATCACCCAATCACCCCATCCCCCCAACCAACCTCCCTTCCAGCAACCCTGTTTGTTTCCAATAGTTAAGAGTCTCTTATAGTTTGTCTCCCTCTCTGATTTCATCTTATTTTATTTTTCCTTCCCTTCCGCAATGTTTATCTGTTTTGTTTCTTAAATTCCACATATGAGTGAAATCATATGATATTTGTCTTTCTCTGACTGACTTATTTTGCTTAGCATAATACACTCTTGTTCCATGCACGTTGTTGCAAATGATGATTTCATTTTTTTTATGGCTGAGTAATATTCCATTGTATGTACATATACACATCTTCTTTATCCATTCATCTGTTGATGGACATCTGGGCTCTTTCCATAGTTTGGCTATTGTGGACATTGCTGCTATAAACATTGGGGTGCATGTGCCCCTTCAAATCACTATGTTTGCATCCTTTGGATAAATACCTAGTATTGAAATTTCTGGGTTGTAGGATAGCTCTATAAAGTTGAAAATTTTCCCTGTTTTTGATGACAATTAGAGTTTTGAGGTCAAATATTTTGTTAGAAGTTCCACGATTCAGATTTGCCTGAAGTTTTTTTTTTTTTAATAATTAAACTAGGATTATGTGTTGACAAGAAAATCACAAAGGTAGAATGCCCCTTTTAATCACATCATATGAAAGATATATATTAGCAATACTAATATTCTTTGTTGATACTGACTTTGATCACATGATGGATCATTAAGATATAAAAAGATGAGGGGAAGAATGCATAGTAAATACAAGTTGCCTCATCATGCAGATAAGTTTCTCTGGTGGAAAAGAAAAGTCTCTGGGAGTACATCTTTTCCTGGTAATAGATGACCTTACTAATGGAAAGTTTCTTTTAATTTTCTTTTACAAACGGATACTTCTATGCTTTATTTTAGGCACTTGAGGCGAGGTAAAAAGTTTTTCCTACATTCACTTGTTCTCAGTTGGCTTTATCTCAAAATAATTTTTATGCCAAATTGGCATATTTTGGGGTGGCACGTTGTGAACTGCAATTAGGTTAGGTGTTAAGTCTTGGTTTGGTGACATAGACTTATGTAGCTATCCTACAACCCAGAGTCACTTAACACAAGTGACTCTATTTTGGACTGTGGTTTCCTTTCAATAATCCTCCCCCCCTTAATCAGATTCTAAGCTTAACTGAGAGATTTGATCAAAATTTAAAGCATTTAGTGCCACTCCCAGCTACTGCTCTGAAGTCCTGGCAGTTTTTATTGATCTTCTATGTGATATTCACAGGTCATAACATTTTTAATAAACCTCTGTGGTAGTCACAAGTCATGACTTTAGGTTCTTACATTTTTAAAAGATTTTATTTATTTATTAGAGAGAGAGCACACTTGCACACACACATGAGTGGGGTGGGCAGGGGGAGGGCCAGAGGGAGAGGGAGAAGCAGACTCCCCACTGAGCAGAGAGCTGGACACATGACTGGATTCTAGGACCCCAGATCATGATCTGAGCTGAAGGCAGATGCTTAACTGACTGAGCCACTCAGGTGCCTCCAGGTTCCTATTTTTTAAGTCAATCTCTTTGCTCTTTTGCTATCATCCCAGTCTTAGAGAGATTAATTTTTGGTGGTTAGTGGCTATGGGCATGCACTTAAAGCTTTTGAGGGAATAGAGCACAACAGAAGAACTACTATCATTATAATGAGCATATTTAATTTCCAGTATCTATAGTGTATATCAGAGCCATGATCCTGAAGACCCAAAGAAATCAAAATCAAATAAGTCAAAGAAAGACCCTATTGAAAGAGTCAATTTCCTAAACAAGTAGCTTATTCAATAATCTTATGTAACTTGTTCAGTAATCTTGTATAGTTTCAACTTCCCCAGAAATGTTAATCCAGGTATAGGAGGTGGTGTTGACCATTGTACAGACACCTATCAAATTTAAGATAGGCAAGGACTACCCTATTATCAAGAACAACTAAGTATTTTTTGTCAGCAGCAATTGCTTTAGCAGATTTCTTAGTATTTTGAAGAGTTAGGGAAAAGTTCCTGACCACAGTCTCATTTGTACTCACTCCCAGCCAGTAAAGTAGGGAATCTGCCCAAAGAAGCAAATCCCGAATTATAGATGTCTTCTGGTAGGTCTTTTCTTTTTTTTAATATTTTATTTATTTATTTGAGAGAGCGAGAGCACGGGAGGGGTGAGGGGCAGAGGGAGAAGCAGACTCCTTGCTGACAATGAAATTCAGGGGAGTTGACTGGCAAGGTGTCTCAGTTTAGACAGTGTCTAAGTGAGAGCACAATTAGATAATGTAAGGGGCATTGCTCCATCATGTGCCAAACATGTAGGCATTTATAAGACCAAGTAGAATGACAAATACCGCAGACAATGATAAGTACTCATGAGGCACAAACCATTTCTGCTAAGGTGACACTGTTAGTGGGTTCATTTGCAGGAATTGTTGCATTTTCTTGTTCAACAAATGGGTCATTTAGGTTTTCATTGTTCTTGAAAACTAAATAGGCTGATATAAAAATGTGCTCTAAATTCTTCACAAATATGGGTATTGTTAGTGGGATTTCTTTCATGATTATGGACAGATACAATTTAGATAATTATAAGTTGAGAGTGCAAATCTACTATGATTTATCTAGGTATTTGTGTCTATTTGGGCATATACAGTTATAATTCGGAAAAGATTAAAGCAAGGCACTAGATGTTCTGGTCCTAAAAGTTGGACTTTGTGACTTCTTAGTGGAGCTGATTGTAGTTTATGATGACATTGGGAATACAAGAAAAACTAGTCACAAGGAGGACCAAGGAGTCTTTAGCAGAATGGACCATTCAGAGTTTTTGATGACAAATCCAGCAGTCTGAAATGTTGCCCTTTTAACAATAGCTTGAGATATATAGATAATCACATGATTTTTCTAAGCCAGGGTCAGAGTAAAGTAAAAAAAAAAAAAAGAGAGAGAGAGAGAGAGAGAGAGAGAGAAGAGAAGAGAAGAGAAGAGAAGAGAGAGAAGAGAAGAGAAAGTCACCATTTTAGTTTTTATGAAATTTTGTATATTGGTTGGACAGTTTACCTCAATATCAATTACTTTTCTTCCTTAGTTTGTCCAGAAATCTCTAGCATTTGCACAGGACCATATGTCAGGTGGAGCCTTTTATTAGGTAAGAAATGTGGACACAAGGCACAATGCCTTCTAGTTTAGCAGCAGTGTCATGGGTCAGGGGCCTTTGGTAAGACCACTTCCAACAGGATTTCAAGGGCTGTCTTCCACTGATGACATTTACAGTATACCCAGTCACCAAGCTCTGGGCTATGACTCATAGGATCTTTTGAATTAGAATCTGTAAAACCTTTTATAACCTGTTGATAATAGGTTTTAGCATAAGACACTAAGGACATACAGTAGCTGGTTTTATTAGCATGAGTTAACAAGGGGACAGCAGAAACTTTTATACAAATAGACTTTGGTCTACTGGTAACTATCACATATGAACTGAGTTTATGTTTTCCCAAAGGGATACTGTGAACAGTCAGCAAGATCAAAGACAATGCCTTAGGCCAAGGGAGTCCAGTAGTTTCAGCAAGTTTAGATATCTTAAATTTGAGAATACCATTTGTTCTCATGTACTTGCCTGATGATTGAGGGTGATAGAAACAGTGAAAATTCAAGGGTGTTTGCAAAACTTTCTTTAAGGCTAGTACAATTCATTCAGTGAAGTGGGTGCCTTGATCAATAGAGATCTTGGAGAGTATACCCCAAGAGGGTAACACACTTTCTCACAACCTCTTTGCCACTTTGAGGGCATAAGCTTGCCACTGAAGAGATCTTCAGCCCATGTGAAGAAAATAAATAAAATAACAAGAACATATAGATAACACATAGTAAGTGGCAGTTGAATGAATCCAACTACAGGTGTTCAAAGTTTTCAGAGGGTAGAGGATTGAGGCCTCTGTGAATAAAAGTAGTTTTTTTCAAAATTATGGACCTGACAAAATAGACATTAGTTGTAAACTGCTTTCACAATTTTATAGAAGTGTCCCCACCAATGTTTATTGATAATTTGAGTCAATTTATATGCACCATGTTGAGTGAAGGAATGCAAAAAGTAGAAGATGGGGTTTGCCAGAAATGTGGGAAGGACCAACTGGCCATATTGCATTTCCCATAGTCCTATCTGTTGGATTTAAAACCATTGTTTGCTCTTTGTAATTTCTCTGATTCAAGATGAACCTATTGTCATTTTGCAAGTATATCTGGATGGCAAACATTTGGCACCAAGGGATCATTTTTGATAGAAGCAAAATGGACTTTATCAATATGAGCCACAACATTTACAGATTTTGAATAAAACTATTGTGAGGGTCAGCCAGGATTCCCTGATACTCAGGTTCAGTCTTTCTAGTATGAGTCTCAGTTTTTATTTTTTTTTTTTTAAGATTTTATCTATTTATTTGAGAGAGAGAGAGAGCACAAGAGGGGGGAGCAGGAGAGGGAGAAGCAGACTCCCTGCTGAGCAGGGAGCCCGATGCAGGACTCGATCCCGGGACTCCAGGATCATGACCTGAGCTGAAGGCAGTTGCTTAACCAACTGAGCCACCCAGGCGCCCAAGTCTCAGTTTTTATAATCACACTTTCAAAAGGTAAGAGAATAGTAGTAAGGAGGGCATTTACTTCTTATTAATTTTCCTCCTTTAAAAAGATTTTATTTTTCAAGTTAATTAATATACAGTATAGTATGAGTTTGAGGTGTAAAATTTAGTGATTCATCAATTGCATGTTATACCCAGTGCTCATTTCATCAGGTGCCTTCCTTAATGGCCAACATCCAGTTACCCATGCCCCTACCCACCTCTCCTCTAGCAACCCTCAATTTGTTCCCTATGGTTAAGAGTTTCTTACAGTTTGCCTCCCTCTTTGCTTTTATCTTTTTATTTTTATTTTTTTAATTTTTCCTTCCCTTCCCCTATGTACTTCTGTTTGTTTCTTAAATCCCACATAGGAATGAAATCATACGGTATTTGTCTTTCTCTGACTGACTTATTTCGCTTAACATAATGCCCTCTACTTCCATCCACATTGTTACAAATGGGAAGATTCCATTATTTTTGATGGTTGAGTGATATTCAATTGTGTATACATACCACATCTTCTGTCTAATTTTTTTAAATTTTATTTTGTTTTATTATGTTATGTTAATCACCATACAATACATCATTAGTTTTTGATGTAGTGATCCACGATTCATTGTTTTCCTATAACACCCAGTGCCCCAAGAAGTATGATATCACATTTTCTTTATCCATTCATCAATCAAACTTTTTGGTTCCCAGTAGATGTAAGAAAGCCCTTTTGTTCCTGCAATATCCCCATATCATGGACAACTCCAAATGCATATGAGCTGTCAATAATAATTAACAATCTGTCCTTCTGATAACTGGCATGCTCTGGTAAGGTCATGGGGTTCTGCTTCTTGGGCTGACTTAGCACAATAATGTAGGACATTTCCCCTCTTAAGTAGTTAATATTGGGTAGTCATATTCAGCTTGGGAATTTTGTTTTCTATCTTTACAGCATGACACTTCAATAAAAAAAAATTAGATCAGAATTAGTCAAAAGGGTATAAATCAAAACACGGTGTCATGAAATGAAATATTATCTCACAGTTATGGGACTCACCCTCATAGATAGGGGTAGTAAAATAGCAGGCTTAAGAATATTGCAGTGTTTGGGGCACCTGGGTAGCTCAGTTGGTTAAGCATCTGACTCAGGTTATGATCTCAGGGTCCTGGGATCAAGACACCTGTTGGACTCTCTACTCAGTGGAGAGTCTGCTTCTCCCTCACTCTCCCTCTGTGATCTCTCTCTCTCAAATAAATAAAATATTTTTAAAAAGAATATTGCAGTGTTTAAGATGTAGATTTGGTCATAAAAGCTGAGGATCTCATAGGAGGTTGGTCTGCTTTCAGAGAAATGTTCAGTCAGTTCAGATTTAAGAAGACTTCGGACAGCATGTGGAGTTTGTAAATAAATGTCTATTCCTAGGGTTGAATCTGACAAAGCTTCTGTAAACTTTGCATCTGAAGCTATAGCCTTAAACCATTTGGGATAGGGACAAACAACTGAATAAAATTGTGTGCTATAATAAGCAAAAAGCATATATTTATTGCCATATTCTTTCATGAGTACTCCCAGGGCTTGATTATCTCTTTCATGCACAAATAAGGAGATAGGTAGAATAGTTAGCTAATCTTAGGGCAGACAGTTCTTGCAGTGTTTGTTTTAGTCTTAGAAGGTCTGCTTATGTTTATCTTCCCAAGGAAGGTATCCAGAGACTGAAATATTAGTAAGTACATAGAGTGGGGAAGCCAATTGAGAAAAATTAGGAAATAGTCTAATAGTCCATAGTCTGCAACAATCAGCCAGGCCTAAGAATCCACAAAACATTCATTTAGTTGGGGGTCTAGCAAATCCTTGGATTCCCTTAATTATCTGTGGAGATAAGTGAACTCCTTCAGTGCTTAAATTATACCCTAAGTGATAACAGTATCTAGACATAATTGTAATTGTTCCTTAGGGACTTTATGTCCTTTTTCACCTAAGTGTTCATCAAATGAATGGAATCATTAATGGATGTCTCTTTAGTAACTGAATGCAGCAAGATAGTTTCTAAATATTGTAAAAGGGTTGATTTTCCAGGAAACTTGAGGGTGGTTATATCTTGGTGGACCAGTACTTTGCAGGAATAAGAAAAGCCTTCAGTGAACCCTTGAGGCATGACTCTCCAGGTATATTGTTGGTTTGTCCCAAGTAAATACAAGCACATATTGGCTATTGGGATCTACAGAGATGCGTGAGGAAGCTGAACACAGGTTACAGCAATGATCCATTTTATTTCTAGTGGAACGTGTGTCAAAAGGGTGTTTGAATTTGGAACAACTGGGAAGGGGAATAATTATCTTGTTAAAAGCTCTGAAAAATAGTCCATGAAAAATAATCATTCTTGCCATTAAGTTTTTGAACCAGTAAAATCAGTATGTTACTGGATCTGTACAGGGAATAATCAGTCCCTGGACAATTAGGTCGCCTACCATTGATATAAGGTCTTGTGTGGCTTCAGACTTTAATGGATATGGAGGCAATTGAGGAAGAGGTTTAGTTGTGTCTCTATGGGTATTTATAGGCTCTGTATTTTTTTTTTTTATTCTCCCAAAGCCAGTATTAGGTATAAGGCACAGATTTGGGGGCACCTTAATTAAATTAGGGGACTCTTGTTGTCATCATTCCTCTTCTATATAAAGAGCAGATCATAAGGAGTATAAAAGATTAGGTTTATTTTCATCAGGAAATTTTAAGATGAGGTCTCCATTGGAGGCAAAATATATTTGTCCTTTAAATTGAAGAGATTTTTACCTAAAAGATTTACTAGACCTCTGTTACATAGCAAAAAAATATTTTTTTTTCTGTGTAATGTCCCAGAATTGTTTGTGCTGGTTGAAATAGAAACTTTCTCTGAATTGTATTATACACCCCTCTACAAAAACATCTTTACTCCAAGGGGTTTGTTGTGCTATATTTGTGGAGTTCAAAGTAGAGAGAATAGCTTTGTTATCTACCAGAATTTGGCAACTTTTCCCAATGATCTTAATTGTAATTTCCCCATGCTATTTAAGTGAAAATCTAGTAGCAATTTACTGGGGGACACCTTGAACTCCTGTTAACTCTAGAATGACCCATTTTGGGTCCTTCCTAAGGAGATAGATTTGGGGACACAAGTTGATGTGAAAGAAGTTGCATAAAATCTAGGAGGACAATCTTTTTTTCAGTGTTGTAGTTGATTACAAATGAGGCATCCACTCCTGGGCCAGCATTCTGATGAAAGACCCAAAGAGGGATATGATGTGGGAAGTCCAGGTATTAATTTAGATCCTGGTCTTGGAACTGTTGTAGCTCTAAAGTCAATAGCTTTATGGATTTTTGTTTGTGGTCTATTTGAAAGTTTTTTCCAAGTGCTCAGCTATGGCTGTAAGTTCAGTCGGTCTTGTGGCCTTCGATCCTATTATTTTTTCTTTTTCTCAATCCACTAATCTCAGGAGATAATACACTTACAAACAGGGCAGCCAGGGCTGTTTGGGTAACCTCAATTATTGCATGGAACCCAGAATGCCATAGAAAGAGAACTTTCAGATGGGCTTTAAAGTCTGCCAGACTTCTCTTCTTTTGTTTGCATATTCAAATAATACATAAATCAATTCAAGCAAGGAAGATTCCAGGAAAGGCTTTTACAAAATCAGTTGCCATTTTGCAAGCTTTTTCTGTTTTATGAAAGTTCCATATTGGATTTCCAACACTATCCTCACAATTCTGCTTCCCACATCCCTTTATCTGTCTTCACTGGGCCCTACAAGCATTTGCACCAGCTGATAAGGGCCTAACAGCCCAGGATTATAGGCCCTGATAATGATCCCCAATTCTTCAGAAAACTTTTGGGGATCCTCCCTAACTTAAGCACATTCTTTAAATATGGACCAAGTTTGATCCTTCATCAAGGAGTGAAAATTACCTGAGGAAGTTTTCCTACACACTTAAGTGGCTTTTTTTATTGTATTTTATTTTATTATTTTATTTTATTTCAATTATATTTATTTTATTGTAGTATTTATTTTTTGTTTTATTTATTTTATTAAGCTTTTTATTTTAATTCCAATAAATTCATATACAATGTAATATTAGTTTTAATTGTACAAAATAGTGATTGAAAAAGTCTACACATCATTACACAAAGCTTATCATAAGTGTACTCTTAATCCCCTCATTCTGTTTCATACATCCCCCCAACTCTCCTGTGATATGCTTTATTTTATTTTGTTTTTTTAAAGTTTTTATTTAAATTCCAGTTAGCTAACATATGGTGTAATATTAGTTTCAGGTGTACAAATAATGATTCATTAGTTCCATACAACAGCCTGTGCTCATCTCAACAGGTACACTCCTTAATCCCTATCTCGTATTTGACCCATACCCCCCCCACACCCCTCTGGTAATCATCAGCTTTTTATCTGTACTTAAGAGACTATTCCTTGGTTTGCCTCTCTCTCTCTTTTTTTCCCTCTCCTCATTTGTTTTATTTCTTAAATTCCAGATATGAGTGAGATCATATGGTATTTGTATTTCTTTGACTAACTTATTTCACTTAACATAATACTCTCTAGCTCCAACCACATCTTCCCAAATGGAAAGATTTCAATATTTTTTATGGCTGAGTAGCATTCCCTTGTATATATATACCACATAATGAAAGTTTGGCATCTTCTTTGCTGATTTGGATGAGTTTTATTTCTTTTTGTTCTCTGATTACCATGGTTAGGATTTCCAGTACTATGTTAAATAACAGTGGTGAAATTGGACATCTTGTCTTGTTCCTGACCATAGAGGAAAAGCTTTCAGTTTTTCCCCATTGAGGATGATATTGCCTGTGGATTTTTCATATATTTTTTTTTATTACATTGAGGTATATTCCTTCAACCTTGCTTTGTTGAGGGTTTTCATCATGAATGGGTGTTGTACTTTCTAAAATCCTCTTTTTCTGCATGTATTGAAATGATCATATGTTTTTTTTCCTTTCTTTTATTGATGGGGTGTATCAGGTTGTTTGATTTGTGAATACTGAAACAACCCTACAGCCCAGGAATAAATCCACGTTATAGTGGAGAATAATTCTCTTAATGTACTGTTGGATTTGGTTTGTTAGTATTTTATTGAAAATTCTTGCATCCATGTTCATCAGGGATATTGGCCTGTAATTTTCTTTTTTAATGGTGTCCTTATCTGTTTTTTTTTTTTAATCAGGTTAATACTGATCTCATAGAATGAATTTAGAAGTTTCAATTCTTTTTCTATGTTTTGGAATATTTTTAGAGGAGTGGATATTAACTCTTCTTTAAATGTTTGGTAGAGGGGGCGCCTGGGTGGCTCAGTCGTTAAGCGACTGCCTTCAGCTCAGGTCATGATCCCAGGGTCCTGGGATCGAGTCCCACATCGGGCTCCCTGCTCCGCGGGAAGCCTGCTTCTCCCTCTCCCACTCCTCCTGCTTGTGTTCCCTTTCTCACTATCTCTCTCACTGTCAAATAAATAAAATCTTTAAAAAAAAATAAAAAAAAATAAATGTTTGGTAGAATTCAATTTTGAAGCCATCTGGCCATGGACTTCTGTTTCTTGAAAGATTTTTTTTTTTTATTACTGATTCATTTAATTTCTTTCTTTGCTGGTTATTGCCCTGTTCAAGGTTTCTATTTCCTCCTGTTTTAGTTTTGGTAATTTATATGTTTTGAGGAATTTATCCATTTTTTCCAGGTTGTCCAATTTATTGGCATATAATTTTTCATAATATTCTATATAGTTGTTTATATTTCTGTGGTGTGGGTTGTCCTTTGTCCTTTCTCATTTGTGCTTTTATTTATTTGGGTCCTTTCTCTTTTCTTTTTGATATGTCTTGCTAAAGGTTTATCATTTTTTTTTCAATGAATCAGCTCTGGTTTCCTTTATCTGCTCTTTTTAAAAATCTATATCATAGGGGCGCCTGGGTGGCTCAGTCGTTAAGCGTCTGCCTTGGGCTCAGGTCGTGATCCCAGGGTCCTGGGATCGAGCCCCACATGGGCTTCTCTGCTCATCAGGGAGCCTGCTTCTCCCGCTCCAGCTCCCCCTGCTTGTGTTCCCTCTCTCGCTGTGTCTCTCTGTCAAATAAATAATAAAAATAAAATCTTAAAAAAAAAATCTTTAAAAAAATCTATATCATATATTTTTGCTCTAATCTATATGTGTTCCCCTTTCTGCTGACTTTAGGCTTTACTTGTTCTTTTTCTAGCTCCTTTTAGTGTAAGGTTTGGTTACTTATTTGAGATTTTTCTTGCTTCTTGAGGTAGGCTTGTATTACTATATTGTTACCTCTTAGGACCACTTCTGCTACATCCCAAAGGTTTTGGACCATTGTGTTTTCATTTTCCTTGGTTTTCATGCATTTTTTATTTATTCTTTGATTTCTTGTTTGACTCATTTATTGTTTAGTATATACTGTTTAACCTCCATGTTGTCTTTCCAAATTTTGTTTTGAAAATGATTTCAAGTTTCATAGTGTTGTTGTCAGAAAAGATGCATGATATGATCTTAACTTTTCAGGCCTGTTGAAGCCTGATTTGTGACCTAATATGTGATTTATTCTGGAAAATGTCCCATGTGCACTTGAAAAGAATGTGTCTTTTTCTGTTTTAGGATTGAACGTTCTGAATATATCTGTTAAGTCCATCTGGTCCAGTGTGTCATTAAAACCCATTGTTTCCTTGTTGATTTTCTGTTTACATGATCTGTAAACATTGATCTAAGTGGGGTATTAATGTCCCCTACTATTATTGTATCATTATCGATTAGTTCCTTTATGTTGTTATTGTTATATGTATATATTTTTTTATTTTTTTAAAAGATTTTATTTATTTATTTGAGAGAGAAAATGAGAGAGAGAGAGAACATGAGGGGGGGAGGGTCAGAGGGAGAAGCAGACTCCTCACTGAGCAAGGAGCCTGATGCGGGTCTCGATCCCAGGACTCCAGGATCATGACCTGAGCCGAAGGCAGTCGCTTAACCAACTGAGCCACCCAGGCGCCCTATTGTTTTATATTTTTAAGCACTTCCATGTTGGGTGCATAAACTCTTAAAATTGTTACAACTTCTTGTTGGATTGTCCCCTTTTTTATGAGATAGTGACCTTCTTCATCTCTTGTTACAGTCTTTGTTTTAAAGTCTAGTTTTCTGATATAAGTATTGCTAGTCCATCTTTCTTTTGACATCAATTTTTATTATAAATGTTTTATCCTCTCACTTTCAATGTGCAGTCATCTTTAGGTCTGAAATGTATTGGTTATAGGCAGCATATACATGGTCTTTTTAAAAAATACATTCTGAAACCATATTATTTTGATTGGTGTATTGAGTTCATTTACATTCAGAATAATTGTTGATAGATATATATTTAGTGCCATTTTATTACTTGTTTTCACATCATTTCTGGAAATTTTCTCTGTTCCTTTGTTGTTTTTGTCACTTTTGGTCTCTATTTTGCACTCAAAGAATTCCCTTTAATAGGGGCACCTGGGTGGCTCAGTCAGTTGAGCATCTGCCTTTGGCTTGGATCATGATCTCGAGATCCTGGGATTGAGCCCTGCATCAGATTCCCTGCTCGGTTGGGAGTCTACTTCTTCCTCCCCCTCTGCCCTCCCTCCCCATTCTCTTTTTCTCTCTCTCTCAGGTAAATAAATAAAATCTTTTTAAAAAAGAGTCCCCTTTAATATTTCTTGCAAGGCTACTTTAGTGGTCACAAGCTCCATTTGTTTTTGTTTGTCTTGGAAATACTTTATCTCTCCTTCCATTCTGAATGATAGCTTTGCTGGATAGTGTATTCTTGCCTGAATATCTTTTCCATTCAGCATGTTGACTATACCATGCCACTCTCTTCTGGCTTGCCAAATTCTGTTGAGAGATCTGCAAGTAACCTTATACACCTTCCCTTGTAAGTTAAGATCTTTGTCTTGTTGCTTTTCAGATATTTTGTTTATCACTGTATTTTGCACATTTAATTACAAAATGTCTTGGAGTTGGTCTGCTTTTATTGATATTTTTTAAAGATTTTATTTATTTATTTGAGAGAGAAGGAGCTCCTACTTAACAGGGAGCCTGATGTAGGACTGGATCCCAGGACACTGGGATCATGACCTGAGTCAAAGGCAGATGATTAACTGACTGACTCACACAGGTGTCCCTGCATTTGTTGATTTTTAAAAAATTTTTTTTTATTCTTATGTTAATCCCCATACATTACATCATTAGTTTTAGATGAAGTGTTCCATGATTCATTGTTTGTGCATAACACCCAGTGCTCCATGCAGAATGTGCCCTCCTCAATACCCACCACCAGGCTAACCCATCCTCCCATCCCCCTCCCCTCTAGAACCCTGTTTGTTTTTCAGAGTCCATTGTCTCTCATGGTTCGTCTACCCCTCCGATTTCCCCTGCTTCATTCTTCCCCTCCCGCTACCTTCTTCTTTTTTTTTTTTCTTAACATATATTGCATTATTTATTCAGAGGTACACATCTGTGATTCAACAGTCTCACACAATTCGCAGCACTCACCATAGTACATACCCTCCCCAGTGTCTATCACCCAGTGACCCCATCCCTCCGACCCCACCCCCAGCTCCAGCAACCCTCAGTTTTTTTCCTGCAATTAAGCATTCCTCATATCAGTGAGATCATATGATACATGTCTTTCTCTGTTTGACTTATTTCACTCAACATAATACCCTCCAGTTCCATCCACGTCATTGCAAATGGCAAGATCTCATTCCTTTTGATGGCGGCATAATATTCCATTGTATATATATACCACATCTTCTTTATCCAGTCATCTGTCGATGGACATCTTGGCTCTTCCCACAGTTTCGCTATTGTAGACATTGCTGCTATAAACATTGGGGTGCACGTACCCTTTCGGATCCCTACTTTTGTATCTTTGGGGTAAATACCCAGTAGTGCAATTGCTGGATCATATGGTAGCGCTATTTTCAACTTCTTGAGGAACCTCCATACTGTTTTCCAGAGTGGCTGCACCGGCTTGCATTCCCACCAACAGTGTAGGAGGGTTCCCCTTTCTCTGCATCCCCGCCAACATCTGTCGTTTCCTGACTTGTTAATTTTAGCCATTCTGACTGGTGTGAGGTGGTATCTCATTGAGGTTTCGATTTGGATTTCCCTGATGCCAAGCGATAATGAGCACTTTTTCATGTGTCTCTTGGCCATTTGGATGTCTTCTTTGGAAAAATGTCTGTTCATGACTTCTGCCCATTTCTTGACTGGATTCCTTGTTCTTTGGGTGTTGAGTTTGATGAGTTCTTTATATATTTTAGATACTAGCCCTTTATCTGATATGTCATTTGCAAATATCTTTTCCCATTCTGTCAGTTGTCGTTTGGTTTTGTTGACTGTTTCCTTTGCTTTGCAAAAGCTTTTGATCTTGATGAAGTCCCAATAGTTCATTTTTGCCCTTGCTTCCCTTGCCATTGGCAATGTTTCTAGGAAGAAGTTGCTTCGGCTGAAGTCAAAGTGGTTTCTGCCTGTATTCTCCTTTAGGATTTTAATAGACTCCTGTCTCACATTGAGGTCTTTCAACTATTTGGAGTCTATTTTTGTGTGTGGTGTAAGGAAATGGTCCCGTTTCATTCTTCTGCATGTGGCTATCCAATTTTCCCAACACCATTTGTTGAAGAGACTGTCTTTTTTCCATTGTACATTCTTTCCTGCTTTGTCAAAGGTGAGTTGACCATAGAGTTGAGGGTCCATTTCTGGGCTCTCTATTCTGTTCCATGGATCTATGTGTCTGTTTTTGTGCCTGTACCATGTTGTCTTGATGATGACAGCTTTGTAATAGAGCTTGAAGTCCGGAATTGTGATGCCACCAGCTTTGCTTTTCTTTTTCAATATTCCTCTGGCTATGCGGGGCCTTTTCTGGTTCCATACAAATTTTAGGATCATTTGTTCCATTTCTTTGAAAAAAGTGGATGGTATTTTGATGGGGATTGCATTGAATGTGTAGATTGCTCTAGGTAGCATTGACATCTTCACAATATTTGTTCTTTCAATCCATGAGCATGGAACGTTTTTCCATTTCTTTGTGTCTTCCTCAATTTCTTTCATGAGTATTTTATAGTTTTCTGAGTACAGATCCTTTGTCTCTTTGGTTAGATTTATTCCTAGGTATCTTATGGTTTTGGGTACAATTGTAAAAGGGATTGACTCCTTAATTTCTCTTTCTTCTGTCTTGTTGTTGGTGTATAGAAATGCCACTGACTTCTGTGCATTGATTTTATATCCTGCCACTTGACTGAATTCCTGTATGAGTTCTAGCAGTTTTGGGGTGGAGTCTGTTGGGTTTTCCACATAAAGTATCATATCATCTGCAAAGAGTGAGAGTTTGACTTCTTCTTTGCCGATTTGGATGCTTTTGATTTCTTTTTGTCTGATTGCTGTGGCTAGGACTTCCAATACTATGTTGAATAGCAGTGGTGAGAGTGGACATCCCTGCCATGTTCCTGACCTTAGGGGGAAAGCTCTCAGTTTTTCCCCATTGAGAATGATATTCGCTGTAGGTTTTTCATAGATGGCTTTTATGATATTGAGGTATATACCCTCTATGCCTATACTCTGAAGAGTTTTGATCAAGAAAGGATGCTGTACTTTGTCAAAAGCTTTTTCTGCATCTATTGAGAGGATGATATGGTTCTTGTTCTTTCTTTTGTTAATGTATTTTCTCACATTGATTGATTTGCGGATGTTGAACCAACCTTGAAGCCCAGGGATAAATCCCACTTGGTCATGGTGAATAATCCTTTTAATGTACTGTTGGATCATATTGGCTAGTATTTTGGTGAGAATATTTGCATCCATGTTCATCAGGGATATTGGTCTGTTATCCTCCTTTTGATGGGGTCTTTGTCTGGTTTGGGATCACGGTAATGGTGGCCTCATAAAATGAGTTTGGAAGTTTTCCTTCCATTTCTATTTTTTGGAACAGTTTCAGAAGAATAGGTATTAATTCTTCTTGAAGTGTTTGGTAGAACTTTGCTGGGAAGCCATCTGGCCCTGGGCTATTGTTTTTTGGGAGATTTTTGATGACTGCTTCCATTTCCTTAGTGGTTATAGGTCTGTTCAGGTTTTCTATTTCTTCCTGCTTCAGTTTTAGTAGTTGATACATCTCTAGGAATGCATCCATTTCTTCCAGGTTATCGAATTTGCTGGCATAGAGTTGCTCATGATATGTTCTTAGAATTGTTTGTATTTTTTGGTGTTGGTTGTGATCTCTCCTCTTTCATTCATGATTTTGTTGATTTGGGTCATTTCTCTTTTCTTTTTGATAAGTCTGGCCAGGGGTTTATCAATCTTGTTAATTCTTTCAAAGAACCAGCTCCCAGTTTCGTTGATCTGTTCTACTGTTCGTTTAGTTTCTATTTTATTGATTTCTGCTCTGATCTTTATGATTTCTCTTCTCCTGCTGGGTTTAGGCTTTATTTGCTGTTCTCTCTCGAGCTCCTTTAGGTGTAGGGTTAGGTTGTGTACTTGAGACCTTTCTTGTTTCTTGAGAAAGGCTTGTATTGCTATATACTTTCCTCTTAGGACTGCCTTTGCTGCATCCCAAAGATTTTGAATAGTTGTGTTTTCATTTTCATTGGTTTCCATGTATTTTTTTAATTCTTCTTTAATTTCCTGGTTGACCCATTCATTTTTCAGTAGGATGCTCCATGTATTTGAGTTCTTTCCGACTTTCCTCTTGTGATTGAGTTCTAGTTTCAAAGCATTGTGGTCTGAAAATAGGCAGGGAATGATCCCAAACTTTTGGTACCGGTTGAGACCTGATTTATGACCTAGGATGTGATCTATTCTGGAGAATGTTCCATGGGCACTAGAGAAGAATGTGTATTCCGTTGCTTTGGGATGGAATGTTCTGAATATGTCTGTGAAGTCCATTTGGTCCAGTGTGTCATTTAAAGTCTTTATTTCCTTGTTGATCTTTTGCTTAGATGATCTGTCCATTTCAGTGA